>NC_033565.1:167500-394832 GCF_001680005.1 Plasmodium coatneyi | reverse complement strand
AAAGAGAAAGAAAAGAAAGAAAGAAAAGAAGAAAAGAAAAGAAAAGAAAGAAAAGAAAAGAAAAGAAAAGAAAAGAAAAGAAAAGAAAAGAAAAGAAAAGAAAAGAAAAGAAAAGAAAAGAAAGAAAAGAAAAAGAAAAGAAAAGAAAAGAAAAGAAAAAGAAAAGAAAAGAAAAGAAAAGAAAAGAAAAGAAAAGAAAAGAAAAGAAAAGAAAAGAAAAGAAAGAAAGAAAAGAAAAGAAAAGAAAAGAAAAGAAAAGAAAAAGAAAAGAAAAGAAAAGAAAAGAAAAGAAAAGAAAAGAAAAGAAAAGAAAAGAAAAAGAAAAGAAAAGAAAAGAAAAAGAAAAGAAAAGAAAAAAGAAAAGAAAAGAAAAGAAAAGAAAAGAAAAGAAAAAAGAAAAGAAAAGAAAAGAAAAGAAAAGAAAAGAAAAAAAAAAAAGGAGGAAAAAATAGAGATGAATGAATCAGTGGGAGGGTATAGCATTTCGCATTTAGGGTGTGTAAGATTTCACACTTATGGTTCGGGATTTGAGATTGTGAGAATAACAATATGGCCCTTTGTTTAATAATTTAGGGGTGTATGTGCACCCGGAAGGGTGCATAAAAAAGAAAAAAAAAAATTGTGAAGGAAAATTTTCCAAAAAAAGAAAAAATTGCCCTAATATAAATTTTGTCACACAGAAAAATTTGCACAAAAAAAAAAATTGTTGTCCAAAAAAAGAAAAAAAAATGCCCTAAATATAAATTTTGTCACACAGAAAGAATTGTCAAAAAAAAAAAAAAAATGTCAACAAGAAATTGCCCAAAGGAAAAAAATGCCCTAATATAAATTTGTCAAAAAAATTGCAAAAAGAAATGTCAAGAAAATTGTCCAAAAGAATTGCCCTAATATAAATTTTGTCACACAGAAAAAATTGCGAATAAAAAAAAAGGAAGGAAGGAACCATGTTTTGTGTGCGCGTCCGTATAAATGTAAGGTGAAAGGTAAATTAATAATTCAAAAACAGATCTTTACTGTATACAATGTAAGGTGGAGTGAGGATTCCTTTTTAATCTGTTAATTATATAATACAAATGAATAGTTAGCAATAAAAAATGTGAGCAATAGTGGAACACGCGAATTTAGCGCGTGTAATATAAGTATAATACCTTTGGGGAAAGAATTATATTCATATGTGCGAAATAAGTAATACATATATGGGAATATAATGCTGAGAATGGAATAATGGAATATTGTGTAAGTCTATAAGTAAAATATAATATGGTTCTCCAATCTTTTACTCTAAAAGGAAAAGGGAAAAAGAAAGAAAAAAACAAAATGATATCTTTCAGGAAAGTTGCATTATTGAGCTTGATACTTTGTTTCCTGCAACATTCAGACTATGTACAATAATAGATACTACATTTCAAGAATTTCTACATCTATTACCATTATTTTTTATCTTCCTGCTAGGAAATGAAAAATTCCTTTTTCTTCTATTTTTTTGTACCGCAGCTTCTATATGCTGTATAAATTATGGGTATATTTTCTTAGTATGTTAGGTAACTGTGCGAGGTACTTTACAAGGAATTATAAATAGCCAGAATGGAGCTGTGGATGGAAGTGTAATGACGCTATTAACAGATGAAAGTTATAAAGGAACGCAGGAGCCAAATAAATTTCCCGAAAATCACAGTGGGATCCCCCCTATGAACAATGAACCGGGTGAACCGTCAGAAAAGACAGGTCTAAAGGTAAATTCAAGGAATTCACAATATATAAAGGGAAAAATCAAAGGCGAAAGTATGAAAAACGGACTTAGAGTACTTCTGACAAAGTTAACATGTCGTGAAAACAGGCGCAAGAATTTTTTACTGTTTACATTGGTCACTTTCGTCCCCTATTTATTCACACTATATTATTCGAGCTCCGGTGTAAAACCTTCTGCTGCCCTTATATCAAAATATTCGGGAACTGCAGAAACTTTTAGTACCGTCCTTGCAAAATATTCGGCGGCCCTTGTCGTAATATGCACAGTCTCCCTAATAATGAGATATATTATATTGAGCATAGTATTAAGATTCCATTATTGCGGAACAAGGAAAAATATATAGGATGAAACTTAGAAATGTGGAAATTCTCTTAAAGCAATGAACATTCGGCGTAGGAACATTTAAGGAGTAGGGAGAAGTACGCATTACGCTATGTTATTGAATACACTATACAAGAACCCGAACCTCTTCTTTTTTTTTTTCCCTTATTTACTTAAAATTCATAATATAAAGAAGAATTATTTCATGGAACAACTTAGACTAAACGGAAACTATTGTATATTCAATAAATATTCTTACACCCTTACAAATTTTTCACTCTAATAAAAAATAGATGTAAGAAATATTTGCATGAGGGGAGCCCTAAAATAAATTGAACACACTTCTGATTCATTTTCTGCACCCAGCGTACAAGGAAAGTTTAAATGAAAGAAAATGAAATAATTAAAGTACTACAAGTAATGTGGAGGAATTATAAGTTCTATTTATACTGATGACATATGAACATACCATATAAACACGCAATTCATGAATTAGGACAATTTAAGAGCAATAATAATATTGTTTCCTATATGAAATATTTCCCGTCATTATAATTCAGAAGAAGGAAACTATGTAGTACTTATAATTTACAAAAACAGTGCGTTCTATCTGTAATTTAAAGAAAATAACATATTACTTATTTATCGGATAGAAACATTCATTTAATGTTACATGTTTTGATAACCTACCATCCCGCGATCCCCCCCATTATTTCTTCTTCCCCCGGGTTGTCTTGTGTACGCAGTAGGAGAAGGTACTGTAGTGGGATCAAATGTGGAATCTGTTTCTGAACTTCCTGTGAAGTCCACTGTTGAAGTTTCTGTTAACTCGTTCAAGTTGTGATGTCCAGCTGATCTTCTCTTTCTTCTGTTGCTTCTTCCTCCTCCATTTCCAGAAAAGTGGTTACCAAACCAAGAAGACCATGGTTTATACTGAAGGAAATAAAAGGGGTTAAGGAAGGTCGGCGGTTAGAACGTTTAGGCGATAGAAGGAAGATTGTTAGGTGGGTGGTAAGTGGAAGGAAGGTTGTTAGGTGGTAGGTGGGTTCTTAGGCCTTAGAAGGATGATTCTTAGGGTGATGGAAAGAAGGTTGTTAGGGGTGTTAGAAGGAAGTTTGTTAGGGGTGGTAGGTGGGTTGTTAGGATGGTGGAAGGAAGGTTCTGTTAGGTGGGTGGAAGGAATGTTGTTAGGGGTAGTAGAATGAAGGGTTTAGGGGTGTTAGAATGGAAGGTTGTTAGGTGATAATGGTGGTAGGTAGGTTGTTAGGTGATAATGGTGGTAGGTGGGTTGTTAGGTGATAGGGTCTAAGGAGGAAAGGAAGGAAATGTGGTCTAAGGAGGAGGATGGAAGGGGTCGAAGGAGGGTCTAAGGGGGGTGTAAGGATGAAGTGGTCTAAGAAGGGTCTAAGGAAGAAGGAAAGGAGCTATAAGGAAGGGAAGGTTGTATATTAATAGTATTGTTAAAATTTTCAATTTTAGCTATAATTTTACCTTATATAGAAGGAATAGGGCAGCTGGTAATTCTAATGCTGCTAAGGTACCAAAAGCAGAAGAAAGAGAAGAAGCTTTATTTGCTTGAAGAATCGCTTCGTCTAGCTTGAGTTGTGTGGATTGTTTTGCTGCTTCTGCACGCGATTTTACATCCTGTGCAGAGTTTATTTCGGATTCTAAGTTTGATAGTTTCTGTTCAATGTCTGCCTTACGTGGATTCCAGAAATTATTACAGTATCCACTCTGATTATTACACCCTCCGCTCATATAATTCTTTGCTTCTTTAACTTTCTCGAGGTAATTGGTGAAGTTCATATTATGGTTAGTATTATAGTGCTGTAGATATTCCTTTATATTACTGTAGTCATAAAGGAAGTCATATGTTATTTTCATATGGTCGAAGAATTCTTTTCCAATAGGATTACAGGGAATTTCAAAATTTCCATTCCAACATTTTTCCTGTATACTTCTGCAAATAGTTTGTAGAAGAGTCTTGATATTGTTCTCCTCAAGAATACTGAATAATACGTCTCCTATCCAGTAGTATAGAAAATGGCAAGGTTCCTTATTGGAATATGTATTCTTCTGGTGCTCATACATTGAGGACACATAACATACTGCCTTATTAACTTGGTTAAAATAACTTTCTGCACTGGCATTTGTTTCCAAAGCATTTTTTATACCCTCCACACATTCTTTACTATCTGTCCATGTGCTCCTCCTAAAGGGACCATAGAACAATACTTCTGAGGGTAAACTCTTTAAAAATGGTGCCTACAAGTATAATTAACAGTATATATATATATTCTTACATTCCTTATTTCATTCTACACTATATCATATTATATATAAAATATTGTATGTTTATTATGTGGTCGTTTGTAGTGTAAAAGGGGGAAGGAAGGGGTGTTAAGCGTAAAGGGGAAATAATTCCTCCTACACCCCATCCTTCCACACCCCCTCCCAGCCAACATTGTCCCCCTCCCTCAATATTCTTCCTTTCATATTTTTCCCTTACCGTTGGTTCTGATGCCATGGTTTGATTTATGTGTATATTTCTGTATGCTGTGAACTTATTCTCAAAATTATTAGTACATTCAAAAAAAGGGGGAAAGTATAAATACTGCTCCAGTTCGATATTGATTATTGATGAATAGGAATATGAATATGAAATATGGATGAGCATGAATATTGAAATTTTTGCACTCTCTCTCTGTGAAAACAACACTACACATTCCTTCAATTTTTTCAAACAATGATAACACATACATGTACATGTATCAGAATCATTACATATGTATGACTAATAGTACAAGGTAAAGAATAAAATGTGTTAAAGGAATTGTAGAATAAATGAAGAGCGGAATGATTAAATTTTTTATATATTCCTTTATTTATTATATTATTGGACTATAGGTGATTATTATGAACGTTATGTTATTATTCTTATGTTTCCGTATTGTTGTGTACATGGGAACGCAATATCTCCTATTGCGAAAAATTTCATTATGTATGGTTGGTGTAAGTTTTAATTGTTATGTTTTAAAAGAAGGGGGAGCGGGGAAGGAGTTGACTGTTGTTGCTCATTAGAAAATATTGTTAAAAATTCATATTGCAGTATACAGTTTATGCATATGTGCAGAGAGGGAGAGAGCATACATTCTTCCTTCCTCCTGCCCTCTCTCCATCAATGTGTACATGAATTTATTCACATATATTTATACACTATTCACATATATATATTTACACTATTCCCATAGTTTACTATTCACATATTTATTCATTCAATATGTATTAGTTCATTGTGGAGGTAGCTTCTTTTTTTTTTCTTTTTTTCTTTTGGGGGACCTTTTTATCTTTTTTTTATTTTAAAAATTTTGTGTTTCCTTCTTTCTTCTTTTAAAGAATATAAAAGGAAGGAAAAATAAAAGAAAAAGGAAAGAAGAAATAAGAAGGAAAGAAGGAAAAAAAGAAAAGAAAGAATGAAGGAAAAGTGTCATTTTGCTCCTTTCCTAACACACACTGTATATATAAACTGTGCGTGGTGTTATTTATTGTCCCTTCCGTGGAAGTGGAACATCATATTAATTCAGTGTTACATTTCAAAATGTGATGTGTTGTGTTCTTACATGCGTTGATAACGTATATTTATATTATGCCATCCTGTTCTATTATTATTTGTTCTTCCCCTACTGAGTCGTGTGTTATATACGGTAGAATGGTCTATAGAATTGTCTGATGTTGAGAGATTTGATATTGAACCCATCGTTGTGGAATATTCCGTGGAACTGTCAGTTAAAGTATCAAAGTGTTGACGTCCTATCGTTGTTGTTGTTCTTTTTTTTATGATTTCACTGTTGCTCCTTCCCGCGCTGTTACCAAATTGGTCACGAAGCCAAAGGGGTAGGAGACCGTACTAATAATGAAAAGGAAGAGAGGGGGTGGGAATTTGTATTATATATATATGTATAGTGTACAGTCTTATTTATGTGTATTTCTTGTACTTTTAAGTGTGCAATGTGTTAATTACAATTGTATGAACAATTGTAATTACAACTATAATTACAATTACAATTGTCCATTATAATTACTGTTACAATTATAATTGTCCATTGTAATTATAATTACTATTACAATTCTAATGGGCAATTACAATGGATAATTGTAATTATAATTATGTAGTATTACTTTATATAGAAAGAAAAGAACTTCTGGTAGTCCTATTGCTGCTGTAAGTCCACCAGACACAGCACCAGGGACGACACCAGGATTATCAGCTTGTTCCCCTTCTTTTCTGTGACTACCACCACCGTCCCTTCCATCCTAGGAGTAGTCGGATTACCAACACATGCTTACTTCTTTTTATATAAGGTAAAAGTTACAATTATATATAAAAAAAATAATAAAAATAACATAACTAATAATAACTCATATATGTGTGCACATACACACACACAATAACTAATGTGTGAACACATGCACACACAAATACACGGACACACATTGTCAGTTGTCCTTTGTCGTGTCGTCTGTTAACGTGTAGTGTTGCTGCCGTCTTACGGATCTTTTATTTTTTCCTCTTTGTCTTGGTAAATTACATATTGGAGAAAATGTTAACGTACACTAATATGAAGAGGAAATAAATCGTGCCACCATTTAAATTAATACATTAAAATAATACATAATAATATGGACGGGCACTATCATACATTTTGTATAGAACATTTAGATTTTGACTTACTAACTATATAGAACAATAATATAAAAACAATGTTATACACACATACTCATATAAAGATTCGTTATTTCCCTTCCATCCACCCATAACAACCTTTCTTCCACCCATGTAATACCTTCCAACTATTCTGTTTTTTCAGATTTGTTTTGTGTGAGTAAAGCAACCTTCTCTTCTGTAGATGGTTTGCATTTTAGTATTTTATTGGACAAATTCTTTCCTTCCTTGGAAAACCAAAATTTCCGAAGGACGAAAATGATTACTAACCCAAGGATTAAATAAACTATGAGGTCGATTACATATAACCAATTGGCGTCTGACGCCCCTGGAATAACAGTAATAAGCGAGTTCAAAATACTTGGAATCCATACATAAAGGAAAGGTATACTTATTACGACAGGCAACCATTCATGTGTTTTCACCTCCCCACGAAATAATCTACAAAACAGTCGATCTCGCCAGCTTTTTTCCTTTCCTTTTGTTGAACATGGTGCATTTGGATTTGGCTGTTTGTTGTTCTTATCACAAGAAGGTGATGGTGTAGTTGGATTTGGTTGTTTGTTTGACCCCGTGGCGTCACCTTTTTCCTTTAACAGTGTGCCCACACCTTCTCCTAAGGTGGTACTTCTCTTTTTTGTTTCGACACCCTTGTATGATGTGCTTATAGCACTCACCTAAAAGATAAAAAAAAGAGAAAGAAGGAGAAGGGTTGTTAGGGATGGTAAGTGGAAGGAAGGCTGTTAGGGGTGATGGAAATTTTTTTTTTTTCCAACACACCCTACTTTTTTTTTCAATTTTTAGTGCTAAAAGAGCGTAAAAAAGATTTTTAATCATAATAAATATATATGTTCGTCAAATTTCAACAATTTAATAGTAACTGTCATACATGGTGGTTAGGGTATTGCCATGAGCAATATACGAAGATGAGCATTAAATATTTTAGAGTTGCCATTTTTTTGCTTGCTTCCTTTTTTATGTATATTAGTACGTTATATGATTACTTTTCTTCTTTTTTTTTTTTATTATTAGTAAACATTAATAAAATAGAGTGCGTTTGTAGTTCGCGATTTACTGCTCTTTCTTTTTTAAGTGTGTGAATGTAACTTTAATAAACTTTTATTTCTAAATTTAAAATTAAAATGCACAATAATTAATACGAAAAATGTTATGATTAAAAATAATGAAAAACTATTTCATTTTAGGACATAATTCTACTATTTCAGAAGTAGTTGAAGTGGTTCGTATTCTTTTTTTTTTTTTGTACAAAAAGAGAGAGAGCTAGTGAGAGAGCGAAGGAAAAAATATATTAATGTGAGCACTTTTTCTCAATTATATGTTGCATTTCTAACGTTGTAATAAGAGCGAATTGTGCATTACATATTTTGAGCATATTAGAAAAATTATAAATAGAGTTGTATAGGTGTACAGCGTTGCGTTGTATATGTGCATGTGTTTGCGTATGTACGCTGAAAATTTTGCTGCTTTTATTTCAGATATAAGGGTGAATATAAAACAATTAAAAGAAAAGTTACATTTTTTGCATGTTCGAATGAGTTCGCTTTCTTTTTTTTGCATGTGTTATAAGGAAGGAAATGGAATGGATTTTTTTTTTTTAAGTATAGCACGACAGATTTAAAGTATTATAGTGTGTACTCCTGTATTAGAGTGTCTGGTGTGGTATTATTAGTGTGGTGTATTATTAGAGTGTGGTATTTGTGTGGTGATATTATTAGTGTATACTATTAGTATAGTATTAGTGTAGTGTGGTGTTAGTGTGGTGGTATTATTATTAGAGTGTGGTGTGGTTGTTAGGGTGGTGTTGTTGTTAGGGTGGTGTTGTTGTTAGGGTGGTGTTGTTGTTAGGGTGGTGTTGTTGTTAGGGTGGTGTTGTTGTTAGGGTGGTGTTGTTGTTAGGGTGGTATTATTATTAGAGTGTGTGGTGTGGTGTGGTGGTGTATTATTAGAATGTTGTGTTAGTGTAGTGTAGTATAGTGTAGTATAGTGTAGTAGTAGTGTAGAGTCCTTTTTTTTCATTTTTGTCACACTTAGTGGTGGGAGGATGGGAGGACAGCACTATTATATGCGCTGATCTATATACGTTGATACATGATATTTTTTGGTCGCCTATTACTATTATTTGTTATTCCTGCTACTGTTTTTCTCCTTTTAGATGGCCCTTCAAATATGGTAGATGCTCTATCTGACATGGAATTTGTTGTTGACACGTCGTCTACTGTAGAATACTCGGTGGAATATATGGTTGAACTGTCTGCTGCTGTTAATGTGTCGAGGTCCCTTCGGACGGATCTTCCTTTTCTTGTGTTGCTTCTATTGTTATTTGTGCTTCCTCGTCCTCCACCAGAATAGTTACTAAACCAAGATGGTAGCAGCTTGTACTGAAAAGAAAGAAATGGGACGGTAGGGGTGAAAATGTGTACCATATATATATGTGTACATGTCCACACATATATACATATGTACATATATATGTATATATGTATATATATATGTGTACTATATATGTGTACAAGTGTGTATTGTATATATATAGTATGTGTATATATATGTATGTTTATATCTATGTACATGTACAACACAAATATATGTATTTTTTTCCCTAAACGTAAGGAGAATAATTGACGTAATTATTACTTTATATAAAAGGAATACCATTGTTGGTAATCCTACTAATGCGGTGCCTAGTGTAGAAGATACGATTGGAGCGACGGTGCTGCTGCTGCTTCGAGCAGCAGGAACACCACTGCGTGCAGAGGAAGCTTCTACTCCATTGACTATTGCACAAGCCTCTTCAGTTGAATTTTGTTGGCAGTATTTTGCATAGGTAGTCTTGAATTTGGTACAATATGGATCAGTAGGGTTAGTACCACCGTTCTTACATTTCTCTTCCACATTAGTAGGAACACTTGGAGTAGTGGTTCTGTACGTCCTACGATAATAATCACTACAGGATTCATAATACTTTTTTAATTTGTCTCCCTTTGGTTCATAGTCCTGTTGGAGGTCGAATTTTGTTTTATTTTCATTGAAGACATCTTTGCTACTATGGTGACCTAGGGAACCGCATTCATTTTCACCAGGAGTAGCCTTCAATTGCTGGTATATTTTACTCATAGCATCTGAGATTGAACCCAAAGCACATTGCACAAATAGTGTGTCCCCTAACCAATAATAGAAATAATCGCAGATAGTATTATCAACGGACTGTGATTGTTCATCTTTTATTTTATGTACGAGGTTCCATGCACCTTCAATTGTGCTCAGCCAATTTTTAAAATCTGCATACCCAGTTACGTTAGTCAATGGTGCAGTGGCCAATGTATTAGAGCCCGTAGACGCAGTTCCCCCCTTTTCCAACATCTCATAGATCCATTCGGAATATAAAGTACGTGTTCCACTTTGTCCCTACAGGTGTTATTGGAAAGGTGTATATATATATATAGATATATGTATGTATTCTTTAAGTGTCCGTTATATTGTGGATAAAAGATTACATGTATATGGAATTATGCACATTAAACAGAAAAACATATTTCCATTGTTCCCCATTACCGGTGTCATTGTTCAAATGTGTATATTTCTGTATATATATCGTAAATTTATTCTACAGTGGTTTATGTGTGTTTATACAGAATAAATACATGAGAACTTTGCTTCCTCCATAATTGCGATACTCCAATTTTTTTTTCTTTTTTTTTTTTTATTAATGCATATTCCTAATTTTTTTAGGTATAAATAAAATATTATGTGCACATACATTAACATCATTATATGTATATATAATTAAAACCAAAAAGTAGGAATAAATGTACTAGTATAACAGAATAGGAACAGATGGGTCAAATTCTTCGAGTATCGCTTATCTATTTATTATACTTTGCAAGGTTTTGTGCAATTATATAGAATAGTGCATTACATTATTATTAATTTCTCCTATGTATTGTGCATATAGAAGAATGTACCTTCTCATAATAGAAATTTCTGCTAACCCATTTAATTTATGTTCAAAAGTTATTTAAAACTGCTACTTAAAAATTGCCTATGCATAGTAACGTACATTACATATATAACTTATTCCCCCTTTTGTGGATTGTGTGTCCTGCATTTCTATTCAGAAATGCAAATGGATGTATAAAATGGGAAAAAAAAAGAATTACACAATAAGAATAATCCCATTTATTCTTACAGCAGGAATCCATACTAAGGCGCTCCTTCCGTTTATGACCGCTGTGTAAAAATAATAATTTACTTTTTCTTTTTTCGTTTCTTCTTTATAATATGTAGTGCAGAACTTACATAGTAGCAACATACCCTATATACACATACACATGTATGCATCAAAATCGCACCGTACCGTATATAATTGAAGTATAAAAATATGAACAAATGCAATGGAGTAGAAAACTAAAAAAGGAAGAACGAATGGGCAGACTAGCTCAAAAAATGATGGTATATATACATATAATATAATGTAATGTGCAAACAGTTCTTCAGTACATATGAATAAATTATTTATAATAAATTTCTTCTTTAAGAGGAAAGAAGAAAAAGAAGAGAGGAGTTCCCATAACGGAACGATCATAAAAGGAAAGAAGTAAAAAAAAAGAAAAAAAGGGAACAAAAAAAGGAGGAGGGGAAAGGAAGGGGTCTAAGGAAGGAACGAGGGTCTAAGGGGGAAGATGGTAGTTGTTAGGGTGGTAGGTGGGTTGTTAGCTGGAAGGTTGTTAGCTGGAAGGTTGTTAGGGGTGGTGTTGTGTTAGGGTGGTGTTGTTAGGTGGTTGGTGGAAGGTAGGTTCCTAGGGGTATTAGAATGAAAGGGTATAAGGGGTGTGGGGGTAAGGTGTAGGGGTGTTAGAATAAAGGTTTAGGGGTGGTAGAATGGAAGGCTTAAGGGTTTCAGAACGATGGTTTAGGGCTGGAAGGAAGGGTGTAAGGGGTGCAGATTTGTGCGTTAGAGGTGGAAGGAAGGAAGAAAAGAAGAATAGGAAAGAAAAAAAAAGAGGTGTTTAATTCTTCTTTTTTTTTTCTTTCTCTTTGCAAAGAAATGCAGAGCATATTGTATGGACGAATAATTACGTCTTCTTTCTGATAAAAAGAATGAAAAGGAAAAAAAAAGGAAAATAAAGGGAAAATAAAAAGAAAGAAAAAAAAAAAATAAGAAAAGTCTGAGTATTTCCCTCTTTTTGTTTTAGAAGGAAGTACAGAAATTAAGAGACCTGTAGGGAGAGAATGAAATAGAAGGAAAAAATTACACAGGAAGAAATTTAAAAAACAAAAATAAAAAAGTAAAAGACCCAATCTACAACCCCTCAACCTAATTACACCAACAAGTACGACCGATTATAAGGTTGATTATAAAGGTGATAGTGATTGTCATACTGACTTTTTGAATGAAAAGGGAACAAAAAAATTACCAACGTTGTCCTTTCATCATCCTCATCATTATTATTTGAAACACATGAATTACATATCTTTTACTTGCATTCCTGCAGGCATACCTCCTCTGAATTGGACAATAAAATAAACGAGAAAATGGGCGAGACAGCAGAGGAGAAAGTGGAAGAATTCTTTAAGAGAAGATGGGTAAGCACAGTTCTTCCTCCTTATTTCTTTTATTTTAAAGAGTATTTAATAATAATGTATGCATTCCACTGCAGGTAGAAAGTAGTCGTTGGTGATAGGTAGTAGGTGGGTTGTTAGGGGTGGTAGGTGGAAGAAAGGTTGTTAGGGTGGTGGTAGGTGGAAGGAAGGTTGTATTAGGGGTGGTTGGTGGTAGGAAGGTTGCTAGGGGTGGTAGGTGGGTGGTACGGTGGAAGTAAGGTGGTAGGTTGGTACGTTTGTTGTTGTTAGGTGGTATGTGGAAGGAAGGTGGTGTTAGAGGTGCAAGTGGAAGGAAGAATTAGTGATATTTGAGTGATGTGGTGAGAGGTGGTAGAATAAGGGGTTAAGGGTGTGTTTATTCAGGTGAAGAACTGCTCGGATGACGGTTACCTACTATAAATAAAGGAGGAATCTCTAGTGGGAATAACTCCTCGATCCCCGTTCAGGCGTACACCTGGCCAAGCAGAAATGTGCGGGCGGTAGGATCCATCAGAAAAAGAAGAATAAGAAAGTAGAAAGAAAAAGAAAAAAAAGTGTGGAAAAAGAATAAAAAAAAAAAAAAATTGCATGACTTCTTATTGTTCATATAAATAAGTGCCTCGGCAAGAGGTGTAACAAACCACTCAAGTTCTTCCTATTTCATTAAGGATGGCATATTTTTAATCTCAAAAGGAAATTTAATGCTCTGTTGGAAAGGACTGGAGAAATTATTGCTGCATGTCAATGTGCTTATTCCTCTTTGTGATCATTGCTGTGATGTATAATAGAAGAGGAGCAATCAGAGCCGTCATGCAAAAACATTAGTTGATGGCATTGCGTCAAATTACTTTTATTTGTGGTCTAACCTGAAGCATACCGACACACACGGTGAAGATGCTCTTTTGCGGGGTGAACCATTTCGCCAGGAGAAAAGGATGTGCATCGAGTTCCCCAAGCAAATTGGGTGTTAATATCAGTTCAGTATTTTCGAATGGTTATTTTTTTTTATTAAAAAAAAAAAAATAAGGAGTAACAAAAATAGCTGCACACCAGCCAGTGCATGCAGAGGGGTTTCGCTCGTTTCCAGCGAGCACGAAGATGCGCAAAATGCGGGGAATTTCCCTTTCCCTTTTATTTCATTGATACAGAAGTATACATGTATGTATAAATATGTATGTACATATTTGTAGGTGTTTTTCCCCTTGGAAGGGTGGCTAGTTGCCCTTCAGATAATCGGAGAGTTCATCACGAATTTCCATTTCCCTAAGAGTGTACCCGATTATCAACTGCCAGAAACAGATATAAGTGAGCACAGAGCCACTTACATATATTAATTCATTGGACGAGTTTTTGTTAATGTTTAATGTCATGCCCTGTATTACTAATTCCACAATTTTTTTTGTTGCATCGAGGACCAGTGGTCCGATGTTGTCTGTCAGTGAACGGAGCTGCACATCTGTGAGTGACTTTATGTATGAAAGTAAATCGTCATTTAAAATGGTTTTATTTTCTTTTAATTTTTTTAACTGCATTTCTAAGGACTTAATTCTTTTCCGTAAAAATATAATATAATTCTTTGTGTTAATTATTGGGAAGTTATCGCTTTCGCCATTTTTTTCGCTCGAGGAGGATGTGCTCTCTGATGGTAATTGGTGACCCCCTTCCTCATAACTATACGGGTTACCATTCTGATCAAGGACATCATCACTGCTAAGATTATTCTGCAGGTTACTATTGGTTAGGGGTTCCCCATCAACGTTAGGGTTTTTTTGTATGTCTTCCCCTTCCTGGCTTGGTGCTTGGGGACTTCCATGTTCCGGCTTACTTAACTCACTCGCGTTGAGCGTTTCTTCTTCACTACTCTGGTTGATATTAGCAAATAAGCCATAAAAGGATTTTTTCAAATTGAACAAATCGTCCTCCTTTCTGTTTACAATATCATTTTGGTCATACAAGGATTCATTAAGACTGAGCCGATAATCTGCGTTCTTTATCATATACCCCGTGAGGATAATTTGGAGGAGAAAATTATAAATTTTGTCGTAGGTAATCAAAATAGAAGTTTCGATGGTGTACTTTTGAATATTTCCAATGATGTTAAAAATGATATTTTTTACAGCTTCTTTAACCCTTTCGGATGTGTTTTCAAAAAATCGGTTAATGAGCTCATTTGGGGGGATACTGCAAATTTTGTCAAAATATTTATTGTTGCTATTTTCGAAGGGTTTATTGTTCAAGGGGAAAAAGAGGGGGAAATCTTTCGTCGTTCTTTTCGATGAGAAGATATTATTTATGCTTTCATTTATTGAGGGGGGGTTCGAGGCGGCCCCGCTTTTCCTGTCGTCATAAAATTTACCATGCGCGTTTTCGCTGTTCTTACTGTTCGCGAAGAAGAGATTTCTCCCTTGAGCCCCTTCGTGGTCGTAGGGGTAATCCAGGTGGGTATCCCTCCTGTCATGTGCGCTGCGGTGTGCATGGGCGCCGTGTGTGTCTTCGTCGTCGTAGGTGTCGTACGAGTCGTAGTCTTCGTCATCATCATCGTCACTTTCCTCTTCATCCTCTTCCTCCTCAGCTTCTAGTTCCTCCTGATCTTTCCCATTTTGGACATCTTCTTCCTCTGTCCGAAGGTCCCTTCCTTCTTCCTTACTGTTATTTTCGCTACCCACGCCTCCACGCATAGAATCATTTTTCTCCGCAGGACTACCGCTTATCAATCCTTCCCCTCTTTTCCGCACATTCTTATCTAAATCTTTCAATATTTCCTTCTTCCTCTTTTCCTCGTAATACTTTTTCCACTTGTCGTTCTTTTCACCCGTTAGATTTTGTTCATCCTGCTTTTCACTTTCTCCTCCATCTTCACTATCTTTTGAAAAACTGTCCTTTCGAATGTCACTACTGAATATTTTGAACTTGTTTGGTGTCAAGAAGGACTTGCGGTTTGTTCTCAACAGGGCAACGGCGCCGCTGGGTACTTGACTTGGTGGGTGGTTCACCCTGTGGTGCTTCAAAATGAAACCCTTTGAAGATATCCTCTTACCCCTTGTGGACGAATTTCTGCACACAAATAAATACTTCTTTCTATTTTTCACGTGGATTTTATTTCGGTGGAATTCTTTGTCGAAGGTAACTATTTTTTTGTGACCCGTTACATGCTCAAATAGGAAGGTATACGCGACTGATAGGCCAAGGAAGCAATCGATGAGAAGTATGTAAATATGTCTTGGCATGATATACGTTTTTTGTGGTGGGCTGGGGTGTGGACTTCCCGTTTTAATTCGTTCGCCTTCGTTTGCGCTTCCGCCTGTTTGGGCTGCCTTTTTCTTTCGCCTTTCCCTTTTGGCTAGCCCCTCTCCACTGTTTCTTCACTCTGCCTCCCCCTTTGGTTTGTTTATTCCGTTTTTCCTGGGTGAAGGGGAAGCCATGCGGATGTGATTGTGAACATGGTAAAAGATGGTTGTTTTTTTTACTATGCTCTGTTCGCTTTGTCGGCTCCCTCAACTAGCTGCTCCCCAGTTTTCGCTATGTTGTTCTGCGCAAACACAAGCGTAAACATACGGACGTATGCAAGCACTTGTATGTGCTTATGGTTTTGTGTCACTCATTTGAGAACCATCTGGCACACGCGCGTTCCTTCTTCCTCTCCCTTTTTAAGAGTGTCAAAAAATGTCACCCAAGGGGGAGATAGCTTTAGTATTTTATGAATTAAAAAATTTTGAAAAAAAAAGAAACGTATAGCAATATTTTCTTTATTTTTTCCCCCAAATGACGTCCCCAAATAAGAATGTGCTTACAGTATTGCGGTGCTCAAACGAGACGTGAATTATTTTTAGGGAAACCATACTGGGCGTACCTCTGCTTAAGCGCACACGAACGAATCTGTTTATGTTAACATATACTCTTTTTTTAAGCACCCCGTTTGCAAATATTCAATAATAATGCGGGAACGGTATGCACACAACGTGACTTATATCCATACGTTAAAATTTCGATGCACGTACAACTCTATTCGCCCAGAATATTAAAAAAGATGGGGGTGCGGAAAAATAAGAGGTTATTCCCCAGGGAGATTAGCACTTTTAGATTGTTTAATGAGGAACGTAAGGGCGATCATCGCCTTCACGTATTTAAACGCATGTCCCCAGGCTCTTACAACATTTACAGAAAAAAAAAGGTTGCAAAAAAATGCCTTCCCTTTTGAAAGTTTTCTTTTTTGTTTATTTTAAATTATAGTGTGTACAAGATGGGTAACCTGACCATAGTATATTTACACTGAAGGAGCATTCCTCACTTGGGTTGTAGTAGTGGGGGCGCGGTTCAGCGTGCACCCATCTATGAGAAGGCATACGTACACCCGTGTTGCTCCAGAACAGAAGCAGATAAAAAAAAAAGGTGCAGCGTGTCATCTGGCGGACAAAAAAGTGTATAAGAAAATATAACATGGTGCTAGACACCAGCGTATACATAACTCCTGATGTGGCACCCCAATTTAGTGCCCCCTTTTGTCCCCCTTGTTAAAACTTTTCAATACAACTTTATATTTATCTGAACTGATGTCACTCTTAACCATGTCACTTTTGTGATCCCTACTGGCCTTGTATCTTCTGGACTTCTTTTTCCTCTTGGCCAAATTGGTAGAACGAACTGTTGAGGAGTTCTTTTCAGCCTTTTGTGCTTTTAATTTTTTAAACTTCCTTAAATTATCGGTATATTTTAATTTCCATTTTAGCAATTTTTCTGAATCCTTTATCGCAAGGGTACTTAAACTTAGTAAGGAAGAACCCAAATTATTCATGTACGAATTCGCTGAGTCTTCATCAGAGTTATAATCATACGTTGCCCATTTGAATGCACTTTGTGTTAATGACTCATGAGGGTTCCCTCTTAGTATACGTTTTGCAATGCGCTTAAGATACTTTTTACTCTTTCGTAATCCTGTGTTGTAATTATCATTTGATGTGCTGATATTCGACCCTAGGATGTCTTTCAGGGTAACTTTATCATACTTCCAATACTGCTCTATGGCTACATTTCCTAAGGGCTGGAAATTCATGTACCATTTTTTTTTCCCTTTATAATGATAATTACTTAATAAGCTTGTTCGATTTTCAATTTTACTTAGATCTTCCTTTAAACTCTTTATGCGTAGTCTTCTAAAAATACGGCGCCTGAATTTCACCAATTTTTTTTTCATGTCGAAGCGGTAGTCCAGTCCGCTTATATTCCGCTCTTGCGGGTAATTACATGGGCAGTAATTTTTGAAATTCATTTTTGTTAAGCTTTTGCAGTGTACTCGGGGGGGAACGAACTACAATAAAGGTTTAGATACTTAAGGGATGACCAATGGGGAATATTCTACCCCATTCGAAGGGTCTTCTTAAAGGGGTACGCGTTTATTTGTCGTCTATTCGAACGATGTAACTGAAGAGGAGTCCATAGCGGGGGAGGGGAAATAACTGCATATGAATGTATAAAACCGTGAGTACTTTTGTAGACGCCTTCGGATAGACAACTTTGAACAGCGCAATATGTACCCTTATCTGATAGTACCACAGGGACAATGAAACTTTTGCTACTCGTCTTTTTAATCAAATGTGTGTTACGCAATTTGGGGAGGGGTCTATAAAAATGATTGATTCACTTCCCGATATGATTTTCTCTTCCGTCCGTTTGAAGTGGCAAATGAGCCATTTACATGCTTGTGAAGGATGGACTGCTCCGTGGGGGAAGAAGGATATGTTACGTGGTTGAATAAATGGGCGTATATACCAATGTACGGGATAACGCATAAAATAGTGGATTCCCTTCTTCTGCTGATTCCTCTTCAGTACATTATTCACTGCGACGAATTCTTCGCCTTTTGCCGTGCGATCCAATTTGATTTCCCCCAATGAACATGCCAGGAAGAGGGGTCAATTAACTCACAAACGACTTAGCACGTTCGGTATGTGAGCAATCGGATGGGCTATTCAAATGGGTTAGGGAGAATACGTGGGTTCGTCGAAATTGTGATGCGGTTGAATTGTGCCATGCCGTCAATGGTTCTGATCGATTTGGCATGGTATGGTATATATGGTATGTTTCTTTTTTTTTTTTTTTTTTTTTTTTTTTGCACTTAACCCACATTTATTTCACGCTGCCGTTTAAGGACAGTACCCTTCGCATACATCACGCTTTTTTCTTTTGCTTTCCCTTTTCGAACATGTTAAACTGCGCGAAATCTGGAAAAGCAACGATTATGTGCCCCTAATTAATCATGATACGTTGACGTATGCGCGTGCAGTGGTGCACATTTTGATGCACTTAAAAATGAGAAGAGTGCGTTTCTCTTTTTACATTTTACTTTGCTAATTCATTTTTTTTTTTTTTTTTTCCTGGCAAGAACGGAAAAATTGCGAAGAACGAGTTGTTCGAGTTTCTTCATCAGAGAGGTGAGGAGAAAATGCAATTCAGTTGACGGGTGAATTAGCAGTAGAAGGTTTGACCTGCGCTTTTGTGTGAGAGTATGTTAGGTTCACCTTGTTCGCTTGTCCGTTTTATTGGAAGTTCTCCGCGTCATTGACATTTTGTGTATATTTCGGTTTGTGTCCTTTTAGATACGTTGGTAGGTTACATAACTGTTCAGAGAAGTGGTGGTGTATACATATCCATGTGCCTATCTGCGTGCGCAGATTAAGAAAGCACACTGCATTCCCCGCCTTGAGGTGAAGATCCTTGCCTGTGCACATGAGCATGTGGAAGTGTTTTTATCTGTGCGTGTGCTAAACTGTAAACATAGTAATATACATACACATAAATATATGTACATATGCATATGTAGGGGTGGGGGGCTACAACTCCGGCGAACATGTGCATACACGTTGCCTATGCAACCTGCTTGGCAGAAGCAAAATAAATGATAACGAGATTGTCACTTTGACCACCCGCAATACTTCGAATTAGCTGCGAGGAAGCGCAAATGGAGAACTACGATAGACATATTTTTAGATGAAAATATATTATATACGGTGATTTATTTTTCCCCCTTTTTTTTTTTTCTTATATGGGCGAAATTGTTTATCCAATACAGAACTGTTCATCGTAAGGCAGATTATTTAACGCTTCAAAGAGTAAAAGAAGGAGAACAAATTATGGTACCTTCTATTCACACTCTCTAACGAAATGGTGAAAGGAATAAAGAAAAGTTTATACCTGCTGTTGGTGCTACTGCTGAGCTATACGTACGTACAAGCAGCGTACTTTTACGTGAAGGAAGGGGTCGATAAATGCTTCGTAGAGAGCGCCGCAAGCAATGTCATCATAACGTCGTCCTATGACAATTTTGGATTAAAAGGCAAGGATGCTTCTGCACACAAATGGAGTGCACCGAATATTTGGGCATTTGCCCATTTGTGCAAGCGCGAATTCGTTTAAAGGCTTATTTGTCTGCGCGCTCCTTTCCCCGTTAAAGAGCGTCCACGCGTACCGAAGCGCTAGGTTTAAAAAAGAAATGCCTCCCTTTTTTTTTTTTTCCTTATTGCAGAACTAAAATGCCTTATCGTTATAAAGAACCAGCAGGGAAAAGTCTTGTATTCCCATGAGACGTCTGAAATTAGTAAAGGTAAAGTCAATTCACCCCCTTTGCTCCATTCCATGGGCATATACATGATGACGCATAAATGCTGCGCAGATATGTCCATGCACACTAGACACGTGAATTCACCTTACGGATAAATACCCTCAGGCAAAGTATCCTACATGACGAAGAAGAATGGGCTGTATTATATTTGCATCTCTTGCCCGTCTTCCAACTGGTTTAAAAGCACGTCCATCAAATGGAGCCTATCCATAGAGGTTGGAGGGTCAGATGTGGATATCGAAAATGTTGCCAAAAAGTCCGAGCTGAGTGAGACATTATCTATTTTGCTGAATCTGAAAAAGAAATTCACCTCCATGAAGTTGCAGCAGATATATCAGAAGCAAATGGTAAGGAAGGGGAGTTACATTGTAGGCACCTGGTTCGACGTTTGCATCTAATAGGAGCGCCTTTCATTGCGCAAGTACGTACGTACGTATGTACACACGTAGACACGTGCATACTTATACCCTCGTGAATCCCCCCTGTAGGCGACGAACCTGTACGAACACAACAAATCGGTGCATAACAAGATGTTCTACTGTTATATACTCGAAATTATAATACTTGTGGCAATTACCGTTTATTCTATTGTGCATTTAAAAAATTACTTCAAGGCCCAAAAATTGATGTAGCGAGCGGGTTTGGCACGCCGTCAAATGTGCAGTGGACTTTTTCCAAGCGTCCCGATTTTTTGCCAGTCCCTTTTTGGTGTTAAAAATAGACGCGTATTTTTACACGCACTTTTTTCTGTGCAATTTTTTCTCACTTTTGGGGGCAATTTTCGTCTTTTTAATTTGCGACGCAAATACCCCTTTGGCTACCACACTTGCTGCAGGTTCGCAAGCTACGTAAAAACGTTATAAGATAATGTAAAATTTTTTGTATTAAAAAAAAAAAAAAAATTTTGTGCACATATAAACGTAGGTTTGTGCTTATTTAACAATTTTTAAAAAGGAGGAAGTCTTCTGTAAAAGACAACTGGGGTAAATGCGGGGCGAAGGAAAATGCCCCTTGGAGTATCTTTAAAATGTGCGCGCTTTTAAAAAGGGGAAGCGAAAAATATGAAGAGCGAAATGTGTACAGCAATATGCCAGGTGTTGTCATAATGGATACTTCCAAAAAAAAAAGGGGAGAAACGCGCAAAATGAAATAAAGTTGGAGCGGCTCAACACTTGTACACAATTTTGTCCTTCTTCACGTAGTAAATTGGCGCCCCGTCCATTTCGTTTAGGGAGTTGATAATTTTGCGCAATGTGCCGATGTCCAGTTTTGCCAGTTGGGGCATTTTGTGCTTGTTCCCAAGGATGATCTGCAAAAGGGGGGGATAGCGAAGAACAGGGGAAATGTGCCCAGTGTGTTCATGAATATATACATAAGTGCGTGCATAAGTGTGTGAATATTGTTGCGAAGATGCGCCGCTAGTTGATGGAGACGCATGTAGCGTACCAAGTCCAGGAGCTCCTCATCCCGCAAACCATCTCCGGGGTCATTCAAAGTGACGTTTTCCACTATGAGGCGTTCTATTTCTTTAATGTCCAAGGGTGCTGACTTTTCAGCTGTCTTCTGCGCATCGTCTATCATAAATGTTTCTCCATCGTTATCTTTGGTTGCACCTTTTCTCTTTTTCTTTTTATTTGCGGTTTCATTATTTTTTCCCTTTCTCTTCTTTGTTGCTTTTTTTTTAGCAGATTTGTTGCCCTTCTTGAAAAGTTTAATAACTTCCTCATCATCATCATCGTCGTCAACTTCACTTTCTTCCTCCTCGTCATCATCTGCCATCTCCTCTTCCTCTTCTTCCTCATCGTCTTGCTCCTCCTCCTCGAGGTCGTTAATTTCCTCCCCAAAGAGGGTGTACATTAGAAGCTTCTTAGCATAATTGACATCCACACTTGTGACATATCTGTTCAGTTTCAGTTTAGCGTGTGACGAAGCAATTCGAATGATTGCTTCCAACGTTCTGGGAGTAACCCCCTGGATAATTTTGTTGTGTGAATATTTGGCTGCCTTTTCTCTCAAATCTGCATACAACTCGGTGATAACTTCACACGCTTCGTCACTCACTTCTGGGTATGGTTTCCATCCATCAGTTCTCTGCTTTTCTTGATAGAAAATATTTTTAACATAATGCAAATATTTTTTAAAAAATGGGACGGTTAAAATTTCATGCTCAATTCCATTTTTGTCATAATAGATCATTTCGTCCCTGTTGGCAAAGATCGGCGTTTCGTATTCTTCATTTTCTTCATTGTTGTCATTATTTTTATTTACCTCTCGCTCATTGTAGACACTGATGTGTTGTGCCTTGGGGTTAATATCGTAGCTATCCGCTTGAATGACAAAATTTTTGTGATTATTTCTGTTTTCGCTCATAATTGGTTTTGCCTTTTCTGTGACATTTCGCAAAACCGAATCTGCAATTCGCTCATCGTCTTGCTCAGTTGCACTGTCTCTTACTAGAAATATGAGGTCAAAACGGGACAGTAGGGATGGTTCAAATTGTAGCTGTTGACCCATGTCCAGTGTATCATTCCAGCATCCATACAACGGATTGGCAGCTGCTAATACTGTACATCGTGCATTCAGTGTGGTATGAATTCCTGCTTTCGCAACGGTGACCGTTTGCTGTTCCATAACTTCGTGAATTGCTACTCTATCTGTGTGTTGCATTTTATCAAATTCGTCAATACAGACAACTCTTCTGTCCCCCATGACCATAGCACCTCCTTCGACTACTCTTTCGCCTGTATCTTGATCCGTAACGATGGCAGCTGTTAATCCAACTCCTGATGATCCCCTCCCTGTGGCCGAAACGGTTCCTGGCATGATACTCATAACGTAGCGTAATAGCTGTGATTTTCCACAACTTGGATCACCCACCAGCATAATGTGTATGTCTCCTCTGATGTGATGAGATGGTAATGCACGCTCTGTTCCACCTGCTAACATTAAAACAATCCCTTTCTTTACAATGTCTTGACCACATATAGATGGGGCGAACGAATGTCCCAGTACATCTATTGTATTTTCCTTCTTTGCAAAAGCGTGGAAATTTTTTTTATCCGCTTCTGATATGAACAAATTGGTATCATACGTTTCTTTATTTTTGACCAGCACATTGTTTGCAATTAGAAAGGATCTTCCTAATCCACTATTGGTACTGTTGGCTTGTCCACAGCTAGCTCGATAGACCCCCCAAACTCTTACTCTATCTCCACACTTGACAATATCACATAGATCGTCTTCCACGATTACTTCTACCCATCTGGGCATCTGTCCTGTTGGAGCATCTTCGGGCGTTTCTTGGATGACAAATTTTTGGTGATTTTTATATTTGCACAATCCTATTTCATGTCTATGCATAATTTTCCCCTCAGGATCTGAAACAGGTGGTCTTCCAGAATCTTTGGCTGTTTTATCAAAATCGGTAATGTCATAATGGGGTCTCAAATGGACAGTTTTTTCTTCGCTGCGTATATCTGCATTTATGTCATGTACTGCTTCTCCTATGTATACAGACTGTACCAGTTTCGGTTGGACAGTGGAACATTTGTTAACCACTCCTTCTACTGCCACTAGTTTGTTAATCATTGAGCTTTGCAACCCTCTTGGTGTTACATGGTGTCTACCTAGCCAACCGCAAATGCCAATTTTGGGGGGATCAATATCTATTTTGCTATCGTGCGATTTCCACAACTCTTTTATAGCTGCCTGGTACGCTGGAAGAGCCAAATAAGGTTCCTTTATTAAACACCTGGCAAGCAATTCAAATTCTTCATTGCCCGTTTGAAAATTGTTAATGTTACAAATTAACCTTTGGTGGATAATTATGTTGGGGATGTTCTTATCCTGCATTCTGTTATACTCGTCCGTTGCTTCTGCTCTCAGTTCCGTTATCTTCTGATGGATGTATTTATTTGTCTGAACAAATAAAAGGAATCCATCCAGCAGCTGCTTATACTTCTGCTGTGTGAAAACTACACTTTGTCTACCCGATTCGTACTCACTTATGATATTTTCATTTAACCTTTGTAATCTTCTTTCTCTGTTGTCTTTTTCAATACGCATCGAACTGTCCAGAATTGACGAGTGGTTTATGGACGAGTCCATCAACGTGTAGTTCAGCTCAGAGTTCATCGTATGGTATTCCGACCTCGCCATCGGCGTACTGTTATTTTCTAGGCTCATTCGATCCATGGTTTGGGAAAAGGAGAAACTGATTCAACGGAGGTGTGTGGGTATGTAATCTCCCAGGGGGGGTACGTGTGTGCGCGTGTGCACGTGTACGTAGTGGGTGGGAAATATATAATTATGTGTGCATTCGCGTGGATGCGAGGATCTGGTGAGTTACGCCCACAGGATGCTTCTTTCTTGAAAATGATTCCTTGTGACTCCCTTTAGCTCTTTAAGGAGAAATGATTTGCACACGCGTAAGTAAGGAAGAAGCAAAAGTAGTGATGAAAAAAATTAACATTTTTCTTGGCAAGGAAAGATGCTATGTTCACACGTATAAGTGCATTTGTACTTACATTCAGCGCGTTTTATTTAGCAAATGGGGAGAAAATTGCCGCAATAAAATAAGCCAGTGTAAGTCAAATGGAGAATTGCGACGATGGCTTAGAAATTAACACAACGCATATCACATTTTACACGCCGCGCGTTTGTACATTTGTTGTTGCAAATGTCGAAGCGCGTTCGATGTGTATGTAAATGTAAATATTTTTTTTTGCGTTCATCACAGATTAATGTGCAGCTTGCGGGAAAAACAAAAAAATAAAAAATTAAAGAATGAATGAAATAAATGACACGAGAAAGTGGTCAAAGAAGGGCGATGAAAGCTATGCAATGGGAGTTACCAGTGGAATGTACGCGAAACGAAATAAAAAATTACTCATTTTGCGAACTCAAAAAGGAATGTCTTAAAAAAAAAAAATTAATTCGCCAAGAAAGGTAGTTGAAAAGGCACGGCTTGTCTTGCTTGACCGCATTACGAGGGGATGTGTATATATGTGTATGCACAAGCGTGCATACGTATAGGTATATGTACAAATGTGCATTCCGCATGTGCGTCCTTTCTTAAAATTATTTTTGTTCACATGATGGAAGGAGAGAAGTGTTCTTAAGAGGAATGTATTTCCACAAACTGAATGGATGATACGAATTAAACGTTCAAATTTGCTTGAGCGGTTAGAAGGTTACACGGAAATTTTCCTCCAACTAGTAATCTCGTTACGCACAATTGTTTCGCGATTGCACTGAAGAGGAGCTTGAAAGAAGGCTCAGCTGGTTAATTTTTTCTGTTACCATTTTAACTGCTTTTTTTTTCTCTCTCTCATTTTAAAAAGGCAGTTCTAATTTTACATGGGATGTACTGCTTTGCGGGAGTGCTCGTCCCTCGAAGTTGGACCCCAAAATTGTCATGTCCCTGGTACATTGCATTCGAGCAATATGGTTGTGTAACAATCACGAGGAAAAGATTCGCCCGAAATGCAAAACGAGAATCGACTCTTAAAAGGGGTTATACATATCCCCCTCTCATTTTTAAGCACATTAGAAATTAAAAAAAAATTAAAGTTTTCAAAGTTCGTAGTGTACATATGGGGGGGGGGATGGCAAAAGGAAAGATTTTAAATTAACGTATGGGGTGTTGAAGGGATAGGCGAAAGTAGAAGGTTCTTATATATTCATACATATTATACACATATATAAGTAGCTATTCAGATGTGCGTAGCTACAAACGCGCGCAAATGTTTTCCTCGATTTGCATTGGGGAAAATTTAAAACAAAGTGGACTGTTGATAAGTCTTTTATATTTTTTTCTCCGTAGTTACAAAGAAGTGTGGTTTGCGTACATTTTGTTCCACTCTCTTGCCACATTTTCTGCGTCACTTTTGTCCTGTTTAAAATGATCAGCTACCTTTGAGTCTAACGGATCATCGGGCTCGGGCGACGACAACAGAGCCTGGATACTCAGCAGTACTGTTCGTATTTGCAGTGCCGGGCTCCACTTATCTTTTAGTATGTCGAGACATATTCGACCCAATTTATCCTGTAATGGGATGTACACAGGTAGGTATAAGGAGCATACAAATATACAATGCGTAGTGAACGTGATAAAATGTGTATGATTCACGCGATACTGTCTCATTCGGATCAGTGATCAGGTGCATAAAATAAAAAAAAAAAAAAGAAACTGTTTTATTCACACAATTGAAAGTGCACACAAAATGGTACTGTCCCTTTTTGCTGGCTTTTTTCACTTCTCGCACTTACGATATTTGGGTGGTATATTTTTGTCAAGAACCGCACTTTGGGGGGCTCCATCGGGTATTGCTCGGGCAAAAAGAGTTCTAACTTGTAAGTTCCACCTATGGCGAATGTGTCATCATGGAGAGGGTGTGTGGATGTACAGATCCCACGTGCAACAGCACAGATAGGTGCAAAACAAGCTACGAGTATTGCACTGGAACGTATGTGCTGCAATTTTATGTAGGCGCAAACGAGGGGCGTCCGCTGCATCGTCATATAGACACACAGACACATGCGTGAACTGGTCCACCAATCATTAAACCGGTTGAGGATCATTTTTACGAAACAACTCCTTTTCCTATACCTTCGTATGGCGTTCCATCGGGTCCGTTTATTAAAATATCAAAGTGTCTGTAGTTCTCTGGCACGGGAGCTGCAACTATACCAGGTGCTGCACACATGTAGGGGTCATGGTTAAAAGGGGAAAAAAATTGGAAAAATTGTATTTAATGATAAAAAAGGGAGAGGGGGTGTTGCACGCTTTCATGTGCACATATCTATACACATGGGAGTCGATGCGAAACGTGCCACCAACGAGTGGTGAACAGGAGTTGGTATCTTTTAATTACGTGGTTCATTTGCTAAGTTCTGTGTTTCTTTCGTTATTCTTCTAGGTATTGACATATTCTACAGGTTTTATAATATTTAAGTGTGCAAAAAAAAAAAAAAAAAAAAAATGAAGGGGGAAAAACAAATGGAATGAAACTGGCAAAAAGTGTGAAAATTGCTTACTAACCAAATAGCAGATGATGAAATGTTTCCTTTACAAACAAGATATGTAAACCATTTAATTATGTTAAAAGGGGACATGCGCTATTGTTACCTCACTGTTATTGTTGCTGCTACTATTACTACTGTTTTTTTTTTTTTTTTTTTTTGAAGGCAATTCAAAATTCTGGGGTTTCTCTTCGCTATTTTTGCAATATGGGAAAATGTGGTATATAAAAACGGATACTACTACATTCGTATAATATGCATATATACATACAAATCCGTAACGTACGCATAAGCAGGTTATTATATGCATACGGTTCCACTTGTACACGTGATATGATATCAGCTACAGCGATTTTGTGCGCCATTCATTTTGATAAGATGTGCCATATAGTTTTAGAGGGTTTTCCTTTTTTTATTGTTTCTGCGTTGAAGTGTTTACTTTTTTACGATTTTTTTTTTTTTTTAACATACGTTTTTTATCATTTGCGGGATGGCAATTTTCTACGCACCGCGGCAATGGGGCGTTGCCTCTTTGGGCGCACTCCCATATACGCGCATATGCGCACATGACGAGGCGGGCGCGCATACAGGCACCTGCTTCGTTGCGACATGTTTTCGTCCAACAGCGTCCCCACGTTGTCGTACTCAGTGAACATTTTGTCGCCACTTGGCCACGTGTTTTATTCCCCCAACTGCACAGACGCACCACGTGATGAAAAACGAACTGTTGTATTTTCCAATACATTTCAACAATGTGCGCACGCTAAACTGTTTAACATTTAAGTACACATTGGTTCACCCTATTTTCATAATGACGGAACGGTTATAAAAACAGAAAAGGAAAGGGGGGAAATATGTCTATGCCACATTCGAATAAAATGATTTTTTTTTTTTTTTTTTTTTTTTTTGCGCACTTGTAAAGGAGCGGTCTCTGAATTGTATGAGGGTTTAAGTCTGATGCATCCACTTCGCGCAAATGCGCCTTTGCAACATTGCAACTTATTTTGTGTTTGCCTGCCATATTTAATTTTTTCAAAATCGCACAGAAATTATAACCGTTGCGAGTCTACACGCGCATGGCTACTTGTGTATCTCGTGGGGACCATCCGTGTGGGTGGACGCTTTTATACAGAATGCTGCCCATGAGAAGGTGCGTGTCTGCGACTTTGCGCCCATCACTGACGAAAGGGCATATGCGCATTTGGTGAGGTATCTCCAGGTGCAAACATAACAACGCGGAAAAATGACAGTAGCTATTATTCATAAAATTAAAAACGTTAAAAAAAAAAAAAAAAAAAAAAAAGCTAAGGGGAGAAAATACGTTTAACATTTTACACTTTCGCGTAAGAATCTTCGAAAAGATTTGCACATCGTGTAAAAGGTTAAAACTGCCTATCCTCGGAATGAACAAGCCGACCATACGAAACGCCCCAAAGGAAGCGGCAATAAATTAGTAAGCACATTTTTTGTTACAGTTTTAAAATGGCAAAGGTTACACAGGTTGGAAAGCAAATGCACACAATACAGGACGCGGTGATGAAGGACCACGCGTAGGATACACCTTAGGGGCACGTCCCATATATACACATAAAAATATATCGATCAGTTTCCATGCAAGTTCAACTCCTCCTGTGTGCATAATAGGGTCTTTCGCTTATAAAGAAGCAATATAGCTATGTTGAAATCACTGCACCCTCCACATAAATCAAGGGAAGAAAATTTATGCGTACTAACCTTATCATCATCCATCTTATACCACATGGAATCCTTTCCTTTTTTTTTATTACCAGTTAGTTCTTCTTTGTACGTATTGCTATCTGCGCCTATGGAGCTCCTCATTTTTTTCCAGGCAATGTAATGACCACTTTCTTCATTTCTGCCCTTGTGTGTGATTATTGAAATAAGTTCATATTCCCCCATGGGGATTTCCGTTAAATCTCCCGTTGGGCTGCTATCCTTATCATCCATCTGCTTTGCATCCATTGTCTCATCGCCCGTCACTCCGTTCGTATTATTGTTCAGGTTATTGTTGCTGCTATTGTTAACACTACTATCGTTCGCGTCTTCGTTTTTCTGTTCACTTATGGCAGTGCTACCTTCGGCACCCCCTCGAGCATTCAAGTCCGCTTCCTTCCTCTTCATAACAATATTTCGAGCTACCTTCAACTGACTCTTCAGTTCATCTGTGCAGAAATCATAAATGTCAAAGGTTTCTGGAAAACTGACCTTTCTGCATATTTTGGCAGTAACGACGGAAGTGGCATTATTCGACTCGGAAATCTTCTTCGATTCGAAACGTAAAAAGTGAACAATTAGATATGGCGGGAGGGAGTTCATTTCTGATTTTTTTTCAAACAGAGCATCTTCCTTACTATCCTCAGATCGCTGCTTTTGGATTTTTTCAATCAAGGATAGTCGTATTCCTTCATGCATGTGGTTCACAGGGGTGGTGTGTGTTCCCATGTAGCAAATCAGTTTATTGTGAAACTCTTCTGTGGTTTCTACTTCCTCCACTGCCGCTATAGTGGGTGCATTTTCACTTGGTGCGTTATCCCCTGAGGGGTTTTCCTTAGTTGGTTTCTCTCCCCCTGTAGCATCGTCCTCTATGCACTTAATCTTGCTGATCACCTTAAACGAAAACAACTTATCGCTAATTTTACACTCAGTATTATCATTCAATGACGTGAGAATGGCGTTCATGCATTCTTCTGCGTCTTGTTGCGCAAATTGTTTCGTCCTTAAATTTACGGTTCTAAATTTGGGAAATACATCCCTAAAGGATTTTAACAATTCCAGAGGGACATATGGCTCGGGGGATTTTCCAAACGTTTGAGAAAAGTGAATGTATGAATCGAATAAAATATCGTTGGTAGATTTCAATAAATGTTTTTCCTTTCTTTTTATGTTGCAGAGGAAAGCCCCTAAATCATCAAAAGAGGTTAAGAATTGCAATACTGCGTTGAAGTAGCAGGTGTTTCCTAAATTCACAATTCCCTGTTCTTCAAAAAGGATGTTTTCCTTTGCGTGTATTTTCTCTTTCTCTTCTTTGGAGAGATCCTCCACAAAAACTACATGAGATGGCTTTTCTATTAAAGTCTCTGCTGAACCTACTAGCATAATTTTGTCATTATTTTTTATGTTTAACGTGGATAAATCTGTGTCATCTTTGATGAGGCCTTTATACATCAGTTTTTGTTTTTCTGGCGGAACGTTGGTGAGAGTCCTGGTGGGGGAAGAAAAAAAGGGCATTTTGTTTGGGGGGTGAATGAGCACCACGCGAAAATACGAACGCGGATAGATTAGCAACAATGCGAAATACACCCCTTTGTGTGAATTAAATGGACATATTGCACAATGGATGTAAACAATTCCCTTCAAGTAAGACGTAATCCCAAAGCGTTTTACGTGTATGTGCACATACATGGAAGGAATCATTTGGGGGAAGGGGGCGGAAAATATAAATATAATTTCGGGTGTATCCATTTTTTCACATGTCTACATAAATATGTGCATATGCAGTTGGGGTAATGACGAAAAAAAAAAAAAAAAAAGAAAGATGCATTCCATTTAAATCATCTAATCCTTTTGAATTATGCTCATAAGTGTGCTATTTCGGTGGGGTTACATTGCTGTTTCGTCAAGTAGTATCGCTTCGTATGTGCAAACTTCATCACCAGTATGTTTACACATATGCACACTTTTTTTTTTTTTTCGTTATTACCAGAGAATCTCCTTGAATGTCAAGATCGACTTAGACGTGTCGAGTTGTAGATCGTTGTACACATGGCTCTTCCATTTTACGGTCACATTAACAATTGCCATTTTTGTTTGGGGGTGGACGGCTGTTTAGGTTTTCACCAAGTTTTGATAATACCAGCGGAATGTAATGTAACGAAAACAAAAGTATAGTGTGATAAAATTAAGTAGAAAATATGCTGGGGAATTGCAAAAAAATAAAAAAGGAAAAACTACTGAAGCGCAGCTTCTTAACAATATTAATCGGGTACTTATCCATTTATCGATTGACAATTAGAAGGTACTCAGATTGCGTTTCCCTTTGATAGTCAAGGAGTTAAACACAATAGGGGTTAAAAAAAAAAAAAAAAATGATGAAGTTCAGTGTGTTATTCATTGGAACATTCAAATGCTAGGTGTTATTTCTCTTTCTTCATTTTGTACAAAAGTGGAAACAAAATGAAGAGAAAACGTAACAACAATAGGGGGCCATAATGCATAATCGCGAGGAATAATTAAAGAAAAGGTCACATATTTTTTTGTGATAAATTTTGAACAAGCCAAACGTCCACATAAACCATGCGGAAAAAGCCGTCACAAAAAAAAAAAAAAAAAAAAAAAAAAAAAAAAGGATATTCACATAGGCATATGCTGCGGATAATATAGTGGTACGTAATTTAAAAAAAGGAAAAACACATTTACAGCGATACTGAAGCGCAACTAGTTGTAACTTCAATTTTGTTTACACCGTTGGTACATGTGCTAATCATACCATTTACATTTTTTTTTTTTGCAAAAAATGAATAGTTGAACGTTGGAATGTTTTTTTTCTTTTTTTTCATTGTTTCTATATACACAAAAAATTGTTTTAAGGAATAGTAGGCATATAACTAGCGCAGAAAGGAAAACAGCACCTCTGGGGGTTACTAACTTGGTCAGTTGAAAGAAAAATGATTTATGTAGCATGAAAAAAGGGCGCAGCGGTACGAATAGTGAGGAGGTTACAATTCGTGGGAAGGTAATGGGGGGAAGGGAAAAAGCCAAAAAGTTCACAAACGGAGAAAAGTATGAAAGAAAAGACGAAATCGCACGTTTTACATCGCGCCTACAGGGCAACAAGTAAAGGATGATGGGAATTACACCTACTATCAGGCTGAAGGGGGAGGGAAGGGAAGCCTACACCCCATATACCTGCGTACATAATACATATATATATACATCCGCGCGTGTGTATGGCTTTACATTCGCACAATGTTACTGCATTTTTAAATGCGGAAATTAACTGTTGGCAATCCGTTAAGGATTAAAATGCCTTATCTTTAAAGAGACTTAAAAAATTGTTAGCACTAGTGATACACACAAAAAAAAAAATTCCTTTTTTTTGCATTACTGCAAAAGGAAAAAAGACGCCTCTTTGCAACTCAGACAAATGGAAGGATTAAACATGGCGCTACGTGAAAGGCGCATTTAAGCAAAAGATAATTTCCGCAATACGGGGGTATACAGACAATAATGTACAACTGAATGGAACTAGCATGCTATCTTGTTCCACGAACAGGAAAAAAACGTTGCATTTTATGTGTCAACTACGGGGTGGAAATAGCAAGACAGGGTGGTCATACACGCATAAGGTGTACGCGTATCTGCAAACTGTGTTCTTCATCCCATGTGTCAGTATGCACACAGATGGGGATGTACCCACCCATGTACTGTGCCCCACGTGCGAACATCCAGTGCGATTTATCCCCTCCCCTTGCTAATCACAATGGGTTAATATTTCAGCACCATCTTGCTGCACCAGAATGGTGTGTTCCCATTGGGAGCAAAACGCATTGTCGTTGGTGCAGACGGTCCACTGATCCTTCCACGTATGAATTTTTGTGCTTCCCTCCGATAGGATTGGCTCGATAGTGAATATCTGTCCCTCTTGCATGTACTCATCTTCCGGATGGCCATTCGGATAATGGTGTTCAATCAAAGGGTACATGTGCATATTTCGGCCAATGAAATGTCCACAGAATTCTTGTATCACATTAAACCCATTTTTATGTGCATGCTCAGTTATGATTCGTCCAATTTCAGAGAATTTCTGACCATGTTTACACACAGAAATGGCTTTGTAAAGGCATTCTTTGCTGACATCCACTAACTTCTGGTGGCTCTTCGAGATTGTACCTATGCCTGTGGTCCCGGCGCAGTCTCCAAACACCCCATCGACATAGACTGTGCAGTCGTACGTTATGATGTCGCCGTCTTTTAGTTTCCTCATGTTGGGGATTCCGTGGCAGACCACTGTAGGGGGGGGAAATAAAGAAGAAATGACGATTGGTGAAGTTGCTTAGCCAAATTGGCACAATCGTTTATCCAGAATTGTTGCACACATCGCTGAAACAAATGTAATTTCCGCAAAGGGGGAGTACCTTCGTTCGGAGAGGCGCAAACCGTTTTCGGAAAGCCGTGGAAATTGATGCCAGCCGGGTAGGCACCGTTTTTTACGTAAAAATTGAAGGCCATTTTGTCTATATCGTCTGTTGTTACCCCTTCTTTTGAATTTTCTAAACAAAGCTTCAAACACTGGGCTGCAATTTTCGCAGCCACTTTCATTTTAGCGATACTTTCTTCATCCTTAATTTCGTACTCGATATTTGAATTTTTGACAAAGCCAGTTTCAGCGTAGGGGGGTCGGATGATGTGCCCAGGGACGCTTTGAATCGGCGTTACTTCGTATTTGCCTTTAAAGAGGAAAAAAATTGCATTCACTTTATGTGATCAGCTTGGTTTTAATTTTTGTGTGCAAATTGGGCGCCCATTTGGGGGGGGCCTAGTTTTTGCGGGTGGGGGGGCATTTTGGACAAATGAATTGGCGTATATTGTAACGCTGTGTAAAGAGCCATAGCTCGTTTTGTCCTTCCCAGAAGGAGGAGGAGCGATTGGGCACAAATATAACCCATGGCGTAGGTATCATAGCGTGGAATGGGCCAATTGGGATATGGCAAAAATGGTATGCAGTGAACAGTTCAAACATTGTAAAGATTAAATGTTCATGCCATTTGGCAACAAATCGTGGCGTCAAAATCGGATGAACTGCATTATTTCCACATGTTACAATGGGAACATTTTTTTAAACAAAAGATGTGAATGTCCATCACAAAGGATGGTGCCCATTTAGAAATTCACATTATGGGGCAAAGACAGATAAATTAGCAAAGGTGCGCAAAGGTTGGAGTTTTACAAAACAGGAACAAATATGACTTGTCCGAAGGTATAGCCGTTTCATTCGTTACGGGCGCATGTGCCCTTTACTACTTCCTCTTCCTGTGGAGAGGGCAGACACACTACACGCATAACAGGTACAGCCACGTGAACCTATACGTGTAACAGCGTACACATACGAAACTAAGGGGGTATGCCTCCGTAGGACGCTTTATCTACACTTATAATGCCCTTCGCAAGGGAGTTAAAAATTTTCTCCTCGCAAGACATTCTTATTTTATTGCCCCATTTTTTTTTAGTTACCATCCTGGAGTGTCGGCTGGAAGGAACTCTTCTCCGGAACCTTAATTTTGTTTATTTTTGGAGTTAAGACATGGGTATGGAAATTGGGATTCCTCTTTGGTAAGGCAGGTAAAAATTTACGCATGGTTAAGTTTCTTGTTAGCAGAGGAATGAATAAAAATGTACTTATATTTAGGCGAATTTTTCTCTCATTTTTTTCTTTTTTTTCCCTCCTATGTAAAATGATCAGATTATGTTGTTCAAGAGTGGAAGAGCAAAAAATACAAAACGAGCATAAATAGGTATAACGTCACATGTCTGGTTGTTGAGAAAATTACATTCGGTTTCTTTTTCTCTTTAAAGAAATCTACGAATGGGTTAAAAAAAAAATCATTCCATTTTGACGATCATGTTGCAACGAAACTGTGAGGATGAAGGACGAAAAAACGAGATAAATATATTATTTGTGATTTGTTAGAATCGTTAAATGGGCACTTTATTTTTGTACATAAAAAAAATAAATATGTAATATGTATATAAGTATACTACAATGCATTATACCTTTTTTCAATTCTTATACAAAACGGGGTTAAAAAAAAAAAAAACACATTTCCTTCTTCAATCCAACGGTGATTCTGCAGCAAAAAAGAGGTTACGGGGCACCCATAATATATATAATACTATATCCTATATAATACTTATGCGTATATATACGCGTATTACATACATTTTGTCCAGAACGAACGTTGCCGCTTTTTTCTTTCCATTCTTTTCTTCTAATAATAACGAAAAATAATTTTTTCCTTCTACAAGTGTACCATTTTATATTTAAAAAAAATAGAATTTCGAAAACAATCCTCTTAAACCTTTGCCATATAATGTACTTATAATTGTACAAACTTCAATACGCTAATCATAAGCTAGTAATGCTTTATGCAAATACAATTATTTAATTTAAAAAATTTCAGTTCTGTTAAACTGATACAAAACGTCAGTTAATTTTTTAATACAATTTACAAAGAAAATTTTTTTGCCATCATTTTGTCACAATTTTTCCTTTACCCGCTTTAATAACTTCCATCAGAGGACTGCTTCTTGATTCGCCTGGTTTATTGAAAAAAATATTCTTTCAATTCTTCGAAGAAAACGTTTTCGCTTCACCGCCTCCAAAATTTTTGTTCATTCTGTATAAGAATAACCATGCGTTAACGAGAATTGATATATGAACTTAAGCTGACTAAGTTTATCTACGGTGAGCGGATTTGTACCCTTGCTCATTAACGAATTGTTGGGTCACCAGAAAGTGGGGGAAGCGTCGATTTTTTTTTGAAAGTCACCTTAGAGGCTCCAAAAAGGAATTAACACAAACGCGCTTTGACTATAAATACCAGAACAAAAAATATATATGTATATATATATATGCGTAGTATCCTTCACGGTCGACCCCTTCAGTGTTAATATTATTTACCCTTTGAAGCATTTTGCCATTTTTTAAAACCCCTCACTGGTATTTGCCATAATACTGTTGTTACCATATGCACAGTCACAATTAGAGATCGTGTCGAAACGAAGGAAAAACGACAACCCTCAGTTGTACTCACAAAAAATTAGATACACGAAATAGGAGACACTTTGTCAGCAGTATCGAAGCGTATTCATATTCATCCTTTTCATAACAGCACAGCATATAGTAGTGTACCGTTACAGTACTTCTATAGTGTTGCAAATTAAAAGGCATGTACACAAGTCACTTATAAATTACTGAACAAACAGTCCATTCCACCACACCCAGTAATGTCTCAGCGAATACAAACCATATCAAAAAATAATCAGTTTTGTATAAACGTGCCCACGTTTTATTATGTTTTTAAAACCCAAAGATTTTTCAAACAAAAAAAGAAAGAAAAAATGTTCTAGCATAAAGTAATTCTTTATCATTTTTTTCACGGGTTCATTTTTTTTTGCATGGAGAAAATATAGTCAAAACATAAAAAGCTGACAAAGATATTAAGACTTTAAGTACAACAAAGTAGGGACCATTGCACACCATCATTATTTTTTGAGTAATTTTATGTTTTGTTCACCCGTGCGGGGAATATAGCAGAAAAGGCAACAAAACGGACAGGAAGAGGGCACAGGAGGACTTCGTTCATCTTTCAAGGTTACATCATTTGGAGAAAAAAAAACTGTGGCCATATCAAATATGCTTTAAGGAAAAACGCATTGCAGATTAGCATGTCTAATAGGGGACCTCAAGTGGGAGAAGAGGCGTATGTTAGCGTTGCCACAGGATTTTTTTTTTTTTTTTCAGCTTTTTTTTTTTTTTTTTATATTTCTACTCCATTTTATCACATCGGTTTTAGGTAGTTAACATTGTGTTATAGTTGAGTTGCCATCGTTCCGTTTTCTTGCCAGTCCATTGTTATAACGTTTTTTTTTTTTTTGTATTTTTTTGTATCTACCAAATAGGCTGTGCTAACCGTGTGCATTTATTCTTTATTACCGCATATGTACACGTATATATAGTCATATGCTTACATACCACGTGATTGCGTACCCGTGTATTGGCCCCACCGGTGTGCCCCCCTTATTGTGACGACTGTTTCGTTGCATTTGCCCAGGGATAGAGTGCCCCAATTGGGGTGCGTCTCTACTGCGTGTATATATATAGGTTCCACCTGGGGGAATAAGCGCCAGTATATCCGTATATCACTTTGTTTTGACGCTCGTTTGTTGTTAAATCCGTTTGCCATTTTGCTTACGGTTGTGCGTGGTGCATAGGTAAACGGGTATACAATGAGCGCCCGCTAACCTACTTGCACATCGGGCGGCAAGAAGGCATATATATAAGAAGACAAGGCGAAGCGACAAACGCATAACGCAGTAAACGCACAGAACTCAGACAACTGCACCTTACGAAGGCACACGCAGCTCGATCACCCCCTCCCGTTATCAAACACGCCGTTCTTTTAAATGAATGAATTTTGTGTATTAAGAAAAGATGAAGAGAAAATATATTTTGGGAATACCTCACAAGATTTTACAGGGTCAGATAAATCAACAAAAATATATACACAGGAAGAATCCAATAACGATGTAGAAATAACTTTTAACAACTTGGACGAAATCCATGAGGAGAGGGAATTAAATGAAGACATGATTTGTGTTTATGGAAAAGCATTTAAAGATGAAGAAGAAATAATAACTGGTGGAGGAGGGTACGACGCGGAAGGTAAGTGTGGCCAATTTTGTATCCTGAATGTTAATCAAGTGAATTTGAAGTCGATGCTACGTTTTATGGCTGAGTGTTGCTCATTCCTCTGCGCCGTAGGGCTTTGGGGAATTTTAGAAGACGTTTTACGTATACTGTCGGATGATGATCATTATGTGAAGCTTTACTATTATTTAATTTGTACCATTTTATTTACTTCCTTCACGTGCACTTTTAATTTGTACCTGTCGAAACGTGAACGGAAGAATGGCTACATGTGTGAGGACATGGAATGCCCTGCGTGATAAGGGAAACCCGAGTCGTACGCACAAAAATGAATTCAAACGGACGACAGAACGTGCACGTAGGTACCTATGTAGGTATATATGATTGTACCTTCCTATAGGTGCGCATGAGACTTCTATTTTGACCACAATTTTTAGATGATGTTCGCCGAATTAATTTTTTTTTAGCTCACGTTTTTTTAACAGCTGTACTGCGCGCAGCCCGTTTGTGATACCCTTGATACATTCACCATTCTTACATTTTCCTTTTTTTTTTTTTTTTTTATTGCCCAATTTGTTTATACGTATGGGCATACGTGAACTTATGCATATCTGATTATTTACGTGAATGAATGTACTTTAACATGAGGAGAGAAAAAGCCTTTCCGTAGGTGTAAAAAAATGTAAAAAATTAAACGTGGAACGCTGTGAGGCGGCAACGCGAAGTAAAGGAAGCGAACGTACCAAATCCTTCCCCCCAAGCGACTATTCCCAAGTGCGCATTCTTTAAAAACGAAGGAAGTCGTAGTGCGCATGCACAATGAAACGTGTTTAACAAAGGATGACGGCCGCGTTGAGTCATTTTTTGAAAATGCGCGAAATAAATCGTCGCACGAAGGGTTCTGTGCTTTATACGTTCAACTGTGTCTGCCAGAGGTATGCTTACAGGGGGAAATCTGACATTAGGGGGTGATACAAATGGCTAAAAAATATACAAAATTTTCGTAAAAATGTGCTTTTCCAAAGCCGGTGAACATGAAATAATTTCCACTTAAAACATAAATGTGAAAAGGGTGTCGCTTAATATTTTTGCTCTGCACCTTCAGGAAGTGTCCACTGTAATGTGGTGTGCAAAATGGTTAGCACTAGCCATGTGGACAATTACGGCGGCTCCTTTGAAAGGGTCAGAATTTTGTTATGACCCACAATGATAGGCCATTTTTTCTCCTCTCCACCTTAATAGAGGGTGCACATTTGGAGAAGAATACGATTGAACGGGGGAAGAAGTTTCATAATGGCACATAAACACGTCCGTGCGTACGACAATATATGTAACTAAGTTGCGTTGTATACTGGGGATACCATATATTTTTCGCCCATTTACACAAGATGGAGTGATTGGACATTCTTCCAGAAAATGGCTTGCTGGAAAAATTTTACTTTCTTGAAAATGCTTCTTTGCTTTTTTAAAAAAAATGGCAGAACAGCATTTATATAATGTGTTGAATGAATTACCTTAAAATTCATTTTGGCCATTCCATGGCGGTGAAAACATCCCCCATAATTCTTCCCCCACATTCACGCTGCTCCATTTAATTCTCTCATAAAAGATGAGCATATTTCTTGTATATACTTTATATATAATTAAATGTCGTTACGATGCCATGTGTTCATATATATTTTTACCTAAAAAACATGCGTCTGTAGCTCGGGGAACTTCCAACCTTTTTTTTATTTTGTTACTACCAAACCATGGACCAAGATAATGAGGGGCAAAATTTTGTTCTTGTTTTTATAGACGAAAAAAACAAGAAAAAATTGGTTATTTTTATAGACCAAAAAAAGATGGATAAAACGTCTGCAACTTGTTTTTATTAAACAAAAAAAAGTAGATAAAAAAATTATTTTTCCCATTTTTAACTTTAAGTGACCTGTGGCATTATTGCATCCACGCAGTTTTAAGCTAAAAAGGTTAAGTGCATATGTTCAGGAGAAAAAATCGGTGGCTACATCGTCCTGTGGGTGAGGCTTGAAGGGAATACGCTAAAGTACGTACGTGCGTATATGCATATATATTATACTACGCTTATGTATTTATGCGAAGGCCATGTGCCCCCTCGGCCTACATGCACTATACGAGCGCACTGCCATTTGCATGAAAAAGGCGACGCACTCCACCTTATTTTTTCGCGCCATATAAAATTAAAAGAAGGAAACGAAAAAAAAAAGAAGGGCCCAGGAATAGCATCATATTGCCATATCGCAATTGCATTATTTTATACTTGGGTAGTTCATTAAGGAATTTACTTCCCTCAATTTATGTAACATTACATTACTCTCCTGTGAACGTGTTGGCAAAGTACATTTTTGCTTTAGGCCTTTTTCAACTTCCAACAATTTTTTTACTCTAGCAATTGTGAAACTTTTACCACGTTTTGGAATTTACTCAATAATTGCAGAGAAAAAAAGAGCGCCATTTTCATCAGCCCATTTTGGTCTTCTCCTTTGACGTGCCCACAACAATGGATGCTAACAAAAGTAAGAATTGAGAGAAACTTCGAGCGATAGAAGTTGGCGATTTGCTCATAAATGTGATGCTACAGATGGATATTTTTATGCGTACTGTGCGCTTGTATGTATGGATGGATGGATGTTCTTTTTTTTTTTTTTTTTTAACCCTACATGGGTATGCAACAAAATGTATGGAGTGTACGTACACAATAAGAAATGAACGAGCCGTGGAAGCCAACAGGGGGATGTTCATATCGTACCTTTTAGCAATTGCATAAAATGAACGCCCTTTCGTGTTTCCAATTTTGCATACCACGTGGCGCAGTTGCAACGTGTGGAAGCGTGAGTTCGTTTCATGGCACGCTTAGGTAAATATTTTCCCCCACTATTAACGTCTCTGCGCCATTTTCCCTTCATCCCCCTCCAGTTGAAGAGCTGAAGGAGTTTGTGTCGCTCTGTAAGGAGGACCCGTCCATTTTGCAGAAGCCGGAGTTTTCCTTTTTTAAGGAATTTATCGAAAGCTGCGGTGGAAAGGTGCCAAAGGAAAGGGACTTTTATGAACACATTCCAAGTGAAGATAGCACTGAGGAAAAGTCCCACAATGAAGAAAAGGACGACGAGGAAAGTGACGATGAAGAGGAAGATGAAGTAGAGGAGGAAGAGGAAGTGGAAGAAAATGATGAAGACTTAATGAAAGAAGAAACAATTGAATGCCCCCCCTTAGCCCCAACCATAGAAGGAGATTTATCCGAAGAGGTGATTGAAGAAATCTGTAAGTTGAAAGAGGAGGCTGTAAATTTAGTACAAGAAAATAAATTTGAAGAAGCCTTAGAAAAATACAATAAAATAATTTCCTTTGGAAATCCATCAGCCATGATATACACAAAGAGGGCGTCCGTTTTGTTAAGCTTGAAAAGACCAAAAGCTTGCATACAAGATTGCACGGAGGCACTAAATTTGAACATAGATAGTGCCAATGCTTATAAAGTTAGAGCCAAGGCATACAGATATTTGGGTAAATGGGAAAGTGCGCATGCTGATATTGAGCAAGGACAGAAAATCGACTATGATGACGATTTGTGGGAAATGCAGAAACTGATTGAAGAAAAATATAAGAAAATTTATGAGAAGAGAAGATACAAAATTAATAAGGAGGAAGAAAAGAAAAGAAAAAAAAGGGAAAAGGAATTGAAGAAAAGGTTGGCCGCTAAGAAAGCCGCAGAGAAGGCGTATAAGGATAACAGCAAGAGGGAAAACTACGACTCTGATTCCTCAGATTCGTCCTACAGCCAACCCGACTTTTCTGGCGATTTCCCCGGAGGAATGCCAGGTGGGTTAGGTGGCGGAATGGGAGGAGGATTTCCCGGTGGAATGCCCGGAGGGATGCCAGGGGGCGGAATGCCAGGTGGAATGAATTTCCCAGGTGGATTTCCAGGAGGACTAGGAGGTGGCATGGGGGGCGGAATGCCAGGAGGTATGCCAGGAGGCATGCCGGGGGGATTAGGTGGCGGATTAGGAGGAATGCCTGGCGGATTGGGAGGCGGAATGCCAGGTGGCATGCCAGACTTAAATTCTCCAGAAATGAAAGAGCTCTTCAGCAACCCGCAGTTTTACCAAATGATGCAAAACATGATGAGCAACCCCGAGTTACTGTCCAAGTATGCCAATGACCCAAAGTACAAGAACATATTTGACAACATAAAAAATTCCAATTTAGGAAACATGGGGAAGCCCGGCTGCAACGGCAAAAACTGATTCGCCCAGAAGGCACTTCTCCCCACGTGTGTGAAAGGTGTTGACTATCTGTGCACGCTTGTATACGTAGGTACATGTACATTATTTTACTTTACTACACATGTGAGAAGCATCTTCATCACTTATCATAAATTTTCCTTGCCTGTGCTGTGCTGTCTGCGCGTATTAGCGAAATGGCATACCGGCTGAACAGCGTACTAGCGTGCCCACTTACCGCTCTAAGCGTATTATTAACCCCGTGGGCATGCATATAAATACTTGTGTCAACGGTGTGACTCCATGCGAGGGCATGTACAATATAGCAAGCCACGATCTACACGATCTTTTTACTCACACGTTTAACTTATTCGTTTTTATAAAAATTACTTTTTTTCCAAGCTGGAAAACTTGAGTGAACGAAACAACAGTTAAAATGAACAAGGTTTTAAAAAAAAAAAAAAAAAATTGAATAAGCAATTCCAGTATAAAAATGGGACGCACACTAGAAGGAAAAAAAATGCAGAGCAAAGTTGCAGGACAAAACTTAAAAACTAGAACATAATAAAACTCAAATACTGCACTCAAAAAAAAAGGAAGCGCAAAAAAAAAAAAAAAAAAAAAAAAAAAAAGGGGGAATAAATTATTCCATGCGGAAAGGTGAACCAAGCAAGCGCGAGCACCGTTGGGAAGCGCAATAATAAGGCTTGCTGCAGGGAAGAGAGAAAAATCTCAAACTTTAGAACAGTCCGTCATTAACTGGTGCTCCTTAAGGAACTTTCCTGAAAAAATTCCTGCGAGGAAGAAGGAAAACAGACAATGTCAAGGGGGCATACACATAAAAAAAAAAGCTAATAAAGCAATGCATGTGAGGGGGGAGCACACAGAGGGATTATGCCCCCCTTCGGTATTCACATACACATGCACGTGCTCACGCACATGTCCGTTTCGTCTCCACTTACGTCAATAATGTCTGTTGAGTGTGTTTCTTGTTCTTATTGTAGAAGGGGGAATTTCCTTTGTTCTTCCTTTCTTGCGATATTGAGACTTCTTTCATCTCAGGTGTGCCTTTGTCAACCACAACGAAGTAGCCATTTTCAAAAAACATGTCTACACTTTGATCCTGCCAGAAGGGGACGAATTGGTAGTAAAAAATGAATAAATAAAATGGCAGTGTGTGGTTAAAACACATGATACAAAATTCGCATCAGGTTAGTATTTATAAACATGTGCAATTTTATTTTTAAATTACCCATGTAACTCCGTTAATCACATCTTGCGCTTCCTCTTCCGTGTAGACGATTTTGCTGGCAGTTTTCTTCTGCGTTAATTCTGTAGAGGGGAACAAAAATGGCAAATTAAAGTGCAGGTGGTGAAACGGGGATAAAAAATGATGGGGGTGCATTCCCGCAGGTGTGGGAAAAACACTCAATTTGTAATTTGACTTTTTTTTTTCTTTTTTTCCTTTTTACGCTTTTCCCAGTATGAGCTATCAAAATCGTGCATTTTCATGTTCAGGTAATTATTTGACACTACGAATGGGGCTAGGTGAAAGAGCGAATTTTCCATGTGGACGGGAATATGTGCACACAAAAAGGTAGAACTTCTCTAACCGTTCGGTCGATTGTTGTACCGGCGAGTGTGGTACATGTTCATAGCATTGTCACCCTCTTTTTTGCATTTTTATTTCCTCCCTCATGTAATCAACTGTCAGTTTATTCTTTTTTTTTTTTTCATTATCAATGGGTGGGCTTTACCGTGAAATTTCATGTGCTTCTGGTCATATTGAACTTCTTCATTGGGGAAGGTGTTCTCCTTTATCCCTGTTTTGGGTCAAAGGGGAAAAGAAGTTGGATTGGTATTTTTATTTGCGGGAAGGTTGGCCCCTCGAACGAGCGCGTAGATACACACACACAAGCATACACACAAAGCGAAACACACAGGTGTAAGTCAGTATGCGCATGACGAAACGCACTAATCACTCCTCCATATGTTGTACATGTTCTGCCTGGTACGACCACAGCTTCATCTTCGTGTCCAGCGTTGTTCATAGTGATCACCACAGTGCCAGCCTTTGGTTTCATTCCGCTATTCGGTTTGTTCACATTTGCGTTTATTATATCTTCCACGGTACATTCCCTTTTGGCGTTGGAAAAATAAGCATAGCTGTTCGGCTTTCGTTTCTTGCCAAGATTTTTTCTCTCCTTCATATTATTCTCAGCGATCCTTGCATTCGTACTTTGAATCATGCGCGCCATGAAGGACTTCCAGTTGTTGTTTTCGAAGTTAGCGTCACTCACGTTGGTCTGACAATACACGTGAGGAATCTTTTCGCCAAAATTAGTGTCCTCCTGTTTGGTCCCATAATTGTAACCAACCATATTATGGAAGTAATTTGTGCCCATCATTTGATGCATTCCCTGTGGAGCTACAGGCTTATATTCGTTACTCTCTTTAAATTGGAAAGCATCAATTTTCTCTTCTTCAGGAATCTTCCTTCTAAAATACATGTCTATATATTGAGTACCAGGTCTGAAATTGTTGCAGTTCCTGCCCCACATTCCATTCTTGTTCTCATTAGTACCAGCATTTCCTACACTGGGCTCAAAGTTGATATTTTTCTCATCTTCCTTGTCAGCTATATACATAATGTGCGGAAACTGATATTTTGAGTTGGGGCAATATTGGTCTATTTTGGCCTTCACATCGGTGAGGAGCATGTTAGAGAATCTACAAGGGTGTGTATACGGGGGGAAAAAGCATGTCAAATGTAGCGCACGCAGGTTGGTACATTAGCACTCTCATTTCACTCCACAGGAGTAGAACGAACAGATACGAATTATTTGCTTTTCACTACAGACGAAGGTTGAAGTAATGTACATATGCACATGCACTTACTGTGGGATGATGGGCTGTCCGCGTGCGTCCTTCTGATATGTCTTGTGGATCTCATTCAATTCCTGGAAGGAGCAATTCGAGGACAGAGAAATAAAAACAAAAATAATCCAACAGAACAGAGACACCGATATGTAAAAGAAGTGGTCCAGTTTCTTAAGCGCAACTTGCACCACAGCTTTACACGTAACAATACATGCTCAAGTCTACCGTGCACTTACCTTCTTCCATAGTGCGGACAAATTTGCCATGTTTCTATTCGAGTGTACGCCGTAGAGATTTACACTGTAGCTACCCTCTCTTAGCATTCCTAAGGGGGGGTTTCAGTGATGAAAATTTTAAAGGTGGGGAACCCGCTATAAAAGGGACGTAACAATGTTGATGGGGGTATCGAATGTGGTAACTGAAGCTACCGCCACAGTCGTCACCACTGCTACCGTGGCGAGCTTAAAATGGGTTATTACTCAGAGTGTCCTTCTCGTGAAAAATGGAACAAATGTATTCGGTCTTGTACTTATTAACTCCTTGAACCAAATAAATGGGGCGTAGCTGGTCCTTCCTTTGTTGGAAATAGAACAAGATGAATCTAAAAGGGAGAGGATAATGTAAAAGGGAAGGAAGCGATCATAAGTAGAGTCGTCACAGAGGAGTAGATGATTGGCATGGTAGGGAAAGGAACAAAACCGAGAGTTCATACATACACAGGAGGAATAGAAAAATGACAATTTTTTTTTTTCTTTTTTCAGATGATATGTCGAAACAAATGAACAATCTTTATGCACGAATGTATGAACACACGCGAGTGTGAATTGCCTTCACTCACTTTTGACACAAATCTGAAGATAACTTCAACACATGTTTGACGCCCAGTATGGTAATCTAAATAGGAGAAGAAGGCGTGTTTCTTTGAGGGGGTCTTTTAACAAAACTGCAAACATGTTAGCTCTATTTTTGACGGTGTTACACAACACATATAGTATATGCTCATATGCATGTGAACGTGTCCATTTGAGAAGTGTAAACTACGTGACATAGGCAGGGGGGGAAACTTATTCGCGTGGTTCAACGCATCAAAAAGATGATCCACGTTTGTTACACACTGCTACAGCACGAATGACGCTATCTCGTTGTCTCTCCAGAAAATCTGTAACGATTTAAATGTATATATGTATTTTATTTTATTTTTTTCCTGTTTACAATATATCCGTCGGCTATGAGTGAATCGAAGAAATGGAGCAGCTGCTGTGTGTTCGATATGCTGTTAAAACTTCGCATATTTTTTTTTGGAAAACTCAAAATGAGGCTTTCTTTCAGTTGTTAATGAAGAATTGTTCATGTAGAGAATGTACGACTTGGTGAGTAATGTGCTGACAGTGCGGAGGCGTAAGCGTGGCAGGCACCGCTTCTCCACCTCACTAACCCATGCACACACACAAGAACGAATACGCACGTAGGTAGTTACATGCATGTGCCTATGCAGGGGTGCACACCATCCTGCATGACAGAAGCCCCCCTTTGTTCACTAACAGACGCACGCACATACACGTAAATACGCTCACACGCATTTGTAAATTATTACTAGGACGAAGCTTCTACATCGAACAGGACGAACAGAATTTTCAAAACGAGTTAGTTAGGATGCAACAAAAGGGGAGGTGGAAGACTTCCAATAAATTTACCCGCACAGTGGGTGGACATCTATGCATATAAAAATTTCGAAACGGAAAAAAAGAACATTCTCGAATGGGATAATCTGTCTATAAAGAAGTGTGCCAATCAGTGGTGTAGATAACGAAGCGAACAAAAGGAGTAAACATTCAATTTTGTGACGTTAGATTTCACAAAATTCAGTTATATTTATGTTAACGTTCACATCGTGTAGTATTTTATTTATTTTTGGTACAAAAAGTGTGGTTTTTCTTTACTTCGAAATGGCAGACAGTAATGTTGGGAAGAAAAAATGGTCGAACAGAACAAAACAGGAAGAATCAAAACGAAATAGAAAGAAATACCAGTTCTGTTAAAAAGAACGAATGTTCGACAATTATTCCATTTAATTGCAGAAAAATACATTTTTTTTTATCTGTTCTGCTTACCGTTGCATACACATCCGTTGCATACACATCCGCTGCATACACATCCGTTGCATACATATCCGTTGCATACATATCCGTTGCATACATATCCGTTGCATACAAATCCGTTGCATACACATCTGTTGCATACAAATCCGTTCCATGCACATCCGTTGTATGCACCCCCCTGGAAAATCTACCGGTGCGTTTTGACAAATTATTCATTTTTTGAAAGATGCATGACGAAATGCGTAAACATGTGCACACAGAACGGGTGTGGAATGATGGCATTTTGGAGGTGGCCTATCTGAGTGGAAAATCTGTGGAAAATGGGAAGAAAATCGGACGCATAATATCGGAGAAACACTTTTACTGCATGTGCACAATTGTATACATTGTGCAAGCGCAGATTCGAGAATACGCGGGTCACTGCAGAAATTCATCGAACGGTACAAAAAAAGCGAAGAAATGTAACGACAGATGGATGATCCGAACAAATATAAATCACTAATTTTTTTTTTTTAAATAAAAAGATAAAAAAATGTAGGTTTTGTACAAATAAAAGAAGAGAGCGATTTTTTAACATGCACAACATTTCGTATATTTTCTGAATTTTTTTATCTTAGTGTGGAGGCACGTCGCTAAGGCAATGCTAGGTATTCGCAGGATTGTTCTAGATATTTCTAGGGCTTATGCTAGGTACTACTAGGATTACCTGTGCGCCTTGGCAATATTTGCTAATGTGCAATCGGTTGCTCTCATTTTATAGTTAGAAATTGGTGTAAAACTGTTGGACTAACATTTTTTACTTTTTCCACCTTTTCTTAAATTTAACAGAGTTCCTATAATTGCTACAATTTATGCGCGCTTCATGGCAAACTGTGCATGCGGTTCTTTCTCTAAATGTAGAAACCGCGGAGTACAATTTCTGTAATTATTTTGACACTCTCCGGATTTTTTTGGACGTTTTCTTCTGTATTTTAGTACAATACTAATAAGGAGAAATTTTTTTTTTTTTTTTTCTTTGCGAATATTTGTGCTAACTAAATACGTATATAATTAGTGCGTTGACAGTAATATATGAATCCCACGTAGTCTAGATGGTTAGGATATTCGGCTTTCACCCGAACGACCCGGGTTCGAGTCCCGGCGTGGGAAAAGAAAAATAAAAAGAAAAAGAATTTTTTTGCAAACAAGGAAAATTATAAAAGTTCTTTAGAACAATTTTTTAGCAAGGTGTACAATTGCTGAATTTGAATTTTTTTTTTTTTTTTTTTTTTTTTTTTTTTTTTTAAAAAAAAAAAATCACGAAAATTTCATCATATTTGAACAATTTTTAATTGCTAAAAATAGAAAGTGCTAGTGCAAAAAAAAAAAAAAAAAAAAAAAAATTTAGAAAGAATTGCTCATTTTGCGCCAGCACTTTCTAGTTAAAAAAAAGGCAAACAATTTTGTTAACAACTTAATATATACGACTTCTTTTCACGAAAGCGAAGGTTCAATATACGGGAAGGATAAGGAAGGACACGTGGTTATACATTCATTTTTACCTTATTACAAGAAATGGCGAGTGGGACTGTACGTTCGTTTTACCCTTTTATGAACGCGCGAAAATGCGTAGCTTGGGCAGATGTACGAGGATTTTCATTTTTAATTACCCTTCTTAAAAATGCATTTTATTGTTACGTAGATGTTACCTCCCTTTTAAGTTAAATCTTGGTAACTTAGCATTATTTTTCCGTCACCACCCATCGTTTGATCACCGAGCAATTAAGCAACCCCTTTGTAACGCTTTTACTGCAACAAAAATGTAGGTGATTACTACCGTATCAGTTTCGTAATATGTGCGGTGGGATGGAAAGGCCATGGTTATTCCGATCTTCCTCACTGATAAACTTTTCTGCTTTGTTTGTACGGTGGTGTCACTGTTGGTCGCGTAAAATATCAAAGGTGAAAATGGTAGAGTCGGCAGGCCAACCCATGCAACTAAACCCATAATGCCAGATTTGATGCCCCACCTTAATAGATCAACCCAAAGTGGAGACATGAAAAAATGAATAATCGTCCAATAATTGAATTTTCTCAGTCCATGATCAAAAATTATCAATTGTCTCTTCTGCGAAATGGACTCTTCTGTCTTCCAAATGTTTAGCGACACATTTTTGTGTCAAATTGGGAAAGAAAATAAAGGGTCATAGGGTTAACTCATTTTTATTAGTAAAAGTACCCCCCACAACGTATAACATAAATAGACGTTATGCGAAGACTTTGTACACGTATGCCTTATGCTGGTACACTCCATCTCTTAAAAATTAAACAAAAGGTCATATTATCGTTTTTATACCACAGAATCATAACCTTAAGTGCGGAATCCTACACGTACACCCTAAAATGGGAACTCTTACAAACACACACCCCTAAAATGCGAAATCCTATAAACACACACCCTAAAATGGGAAATACTATACATACACCCTAAATGCGAAATCCTACACATACACCCTAAATGCGAAATCCTACACATACACCCTAAATGCGAAATCCTACACATACACCCTAAATGCGAAATCCTATACACACCCCTAAATACGAAATCCTATACACACCCCTAAATACGAAATCCTATACACACCCCTAAATACGAAATCCTACACACTCCCGCTAAATGATAAAATTCTATACACACACACCCTAAAGTGTGAAATCCTACACATACACCCCTAAAATAGGAAATCCTACACATACACCCTAAATGCGAAATCCTAAACCCTACACCACGATTCCTACAACCCTAAGTGCGATATACCCTACACCTTAAGTATGAAAGCTTACACACCCTAAGTGCGAAGTGCCACACACACCCCATTGATATATTCACCTTTATTTATTCCTTTTTTTTCTCTCTTTTTTTTTTTTTTTCTTCTGTTTAATGTGCCAGTTTGCATTTATTATTATTTTTTTTTCCGTACACACATGTGACATCGTAAATTTTGTACAGTTCTTTTTTTTAGGACACTCTTTTTTGCGGAGGAGAAGCGCGCATGTAAAGTGATGTGCTTGCTGGGTGCTAGAAATGGACAACTTTGCGCAAAAAAAAAGAGCAGTGTAAGCCAAGCCCCTCCTTTTTTTTGACAATTTCTTTTTTGCAATTTTTTCTGTGTAACAAAATTTATATTAGGGCATTTCTTTGAATAATTTTTTTTTGGGGACTAAAATTATACTTGCAATTTTCTCTGTGACAAATTTACATTAGGGCACGTTTCTTTTTCTTTTTTGGACAATTTCCTCCTGACATTTGTTTTTTTTTTTGTGCAATTTTTTCTGTGTGTGACAAATTTACATTAGGACATTTTTTGGACAATTTTTTGGGGGCTAATTTTTTCTCTGTAACAAATTTATATTAGGGCATCTTTTTTTTTCAACAATTTTTTTTTGAGAATTTTTTTTTTGGCTAATTTTTCCTGTGGGAGAAATTTATAATTAGGGCAATTTTCCTTTGGACAATTTTTTTTTTTTTTTTTTTTGCAATTTTTTCTGTGTGACAAAATTTATATTAGGGCATTCTTTTTGACAATTTTTGAGACAATTAATTTTGTGCAATTTTTTCTGTGTGACAAAATTTATATTAGGGCAATTATTTTTTTTTTTTTTCAAGCAATTTTTCTTTTATTCGTATTTTTTTTTTTTTTTCTTCATTTTGCATATATTACTAACAACTTGAGATAAGGTACTCCCAACGAAGGGCGCGAAAAAAAAGGTAAAAGGTGCCGACCTTCTTCAGAAAGAGTATTTAAAAATGGTGAAAAAAATTTCATGAACGTAAAAAACTATAACAAAAAAAAACAAAAAAGCAAATTAGGAAAGAAATGCCACTTTGTTTCTTTCCTCACACACTGCATATAAATTGCCATATTGTACATGTCTCTGTTGGAGTATATATTCATTCAATGTTACACATTCCATTGTGTGTTACACTACATACAACGGTGTTACATTCCACAATGTTCTACATACAATGGTATATTACATGTTTTGATAACTAATGTTCTTTCCCCTCCTGTTATTACTTCTTCCTCTGGATGTTGACCCACCATATACGGTAGAATCCTCCGTTAGGGATCCTATTGTTGAAGTTTCAGTGGAATATAATGTTGAGGCATTGTCTGTTAGAGTATCAAAGTCTCTTTCAATTGCTGTTGCTGTTCTTTTTTTTCTACTGCTACTTTTAATGCTACTATTCCCGAAAATATTTTTTACCGAATCCAATACAGAAGTATACTGAAATGGGAAGGAAAGGAAAGAAAGGAAAAAAGTACATGCAACACATATAGTAACATTTATTATTCCAAAAGGGAGGAAGAAATAAATATGTAGTTGTGCACATGTTGCATTATTCATATATTTTAAATGAATTGAGGACATCACCTTATATAAAAAGAAAAGAGCAAGTGTTGGTAATCCTACTGTGGCCAATGCACCAGACACACCAGGTATGACACTGCTAGCAGCACTACCACCATCCACATGTGGCAACTCATGTGTTAACGTTTGTTCTTGTGACTGAGCAAGTTCTGAAGACAACTGTGTGAAACAACTAAGCACATCTGCTCCGTCCTCCGTAATGTGCTCCCCATTCATTATGTTACTTTCCAATGTTGGTGGCTTCGCTATATTACTATTCTTGAACTTATTCCAAAATGTGCTCCAGGAAGGATCATTATTACGTTCACCACTTGCTTCTACTGGTCCATAAGCTTCATTAACTGCATTCAGGTAGTGATCATATTTCGTAGCACAGGAATCTTTAGAATCATTTAATTTTTGTTTTATAGTTTTATAGTCATAGTAATAATCAAATATTATTTTCCTTTCCTTAAGATCCTTCTTCCCAATAGTACTGTCCATAGGTTCGTACTTACATTGAACGGCGGAGTCATTCAATTTACTATAGATTTGCTGCATAATAACCTGAAGTGTAGTTTTCCAGATCCCTTTGTTGGATAATAAATCTCCTAGCCAAAAATAAAAGAAGTTACACAACTTCTCTTTGCATGACGCTTCTGTTGACATCGCATTAGATACGGTACACCAAGCTTGGGCAATTTCTTCCGGGTAATTTCTGCCAAATGCATGGGACCTTAAATTATTAACTATAATTTCCTCCATTCCTGTTGTCCAAGAACTGATGTTCGGACACTTTCGTTTTCCGTGCTCGCCATTATTGAAATGTTTGTATATTTGTTTGGAAGGTAAGTCATCCTCACTGCACTGCTGGTCCTAAAAATATAATTTATAAAGCCCATATGTTTCTGCATTTCTATAATATAAAACATAGAATATTATTTACATGTTATTACACTTATTCCAAAGGAAGGCAATAAACCGTATTACCTGCTTCACCATTGTTCATGAATATTCCTTCGTATGCAGTAATATTTAAAATTTTTTCTATATTCATACAATATAGAATATATATAAATATGTTGCTCATTTTACAATGGTCACAAGTATATATGTGTGCATATAAATTTCTACTCCCCCCTCCAAAAGTACCTATTTCTTCACTCCTCAAAAAAAAATGATAACAAATACGCATACACAGCAGTTCATCATATACACATAGTTGAAAATAGAATCATGAGCAAGTACATTAGAACAGCAGAACTGAAAAAAAAAAATTAAAAAAAAAAAAAAATTTTCATACACTTTGTACCTATACACTGCATTACTGATTCATAAGCATTTACCCAAAATATTGTCTCATTATTCAACCCCCTTCATTCTGTGTATACATAATAATGACACTTCCTCCTTTAAGCAAAAATTTCTGTATTTATTATTGTTTTATTTTCATCTGTTTATTTAAAAAATTATTACAAACTGATGATTTATATAGTATAGTTCCTATATGCAAAATATTTCTCCTCCTTTTACTTATATGTGCACATATTAATAAATATCTAGCGGAATTGGAACACACATATATTTATAAAATGTGCACATATAAGAATGATAGGAAAGAAGAGGAATTATATGAGCATTATATATAAGAGAGAAGAAAAAGTATGCATACATTCTTCATAATAAAGTTGTTTGCATTATACACTCTTCCATTCTTCTTTCATTTAAGACCCTTTAGTAATAGTAATTTTCCTTCTTACTTCTTTTTCCCCTTTTATAAGTTATATATTAACACACCTACACACAAGATATGTATATTCCTCCAGCACATCTCCCCTTTTCTATTAGTTCATATGGTATCTTACACATTATTTTACTCCTCCACGTTCTTTTCTCTTCTTCTATGAGTACAATTATGGTTTAGCGTTTAGGGTTTAGGGTTTAGGGTTAGGGTTCACAGTTCAAGGGTCAGTGTTTTAGGGTTCAAGATATTAGCGTTCAGAATTCAGGGTATAGGGTTCAGCGTTTGGGGTTTAGGGTTTAGGATTTAGGGTCCAGGATTCAGGATTTAAGGTCCAGGATTTTGGGCTCAGCGTTTAGGGTTTAGGTTTTAGGGTTCGGGGATTGGGTTTTAGTTTTTAGGCTTTGAGGTTTCAGGTTTTACGTTTTAGGGTTCAGGGATAATATATCACGGTTTAGGACTTAGGGTGTGCGGTTCAGGGTTTTTGGGTTTAAGATTTAGATGGTAAGGATTACGGGTTTTAGTATTGGAATTTAGGTATTTGGGGTTCAGAATTTGGGGCTTAGGGTCCTTGTTTCAAGGTGTAGGTTTTAGAGGTTAGGGGTTTTAGTATTGGAGTTTAGGGATTTAGTGTTCAGGATTTAGGATTCGGGGTTTAGGGTTCAGGTTTCAGGTTTTAGCATGCAGGGTTTAGTTTTCAGTGTTTAGTATTTTAGATTTAGGGTTCTATGGTTCGGGGTTTTAGGTTTACCGAAGGAAGACATTCTTCCATAAGAAGAGGTTCCAAGTTTTGATGCCGAATTTAGGGTGGAAAACTTCATTCCGCGAGAACACCTACTATACACAGTCCTTCGTTAGAAACCCGTGTACCAAACCCTGAACCCCAAGCATCAAACTTAATCCTAAATCCTAAAACCTATATCTCAACAACAGAACCCGAAAGCTGAATCGTAAATCCTGAACCTTGGACACAAAACTTTTAAAACTGAAATTTATACCCTAAACCCAGAGACCCTATATTCTGAACCCTAAACCCTAAACCCTGAACACCAAATCCCTCAACACCAATACTAAAACCCCTAACCTCTAAAACCTAAACCCTGAAACAAGGACCCTAAGCCCTAAACTCTGATCCCCAAATCACTAAACTCCAATACTAAAACCCGTAATCCTTAGGATCTAAAACTTAAACCCTAAACCCTGAACCGCACACCCTAAGTCCTAAACCGTGATACCTAAACCCTGAACCCTAAAACTTAAACCCTGAAACCTCAAAGCCTAAACCCTAAACGCTGAACCCAAAATCCTGGACCTTAAATCCTGAATCCTGGACCCTAAATCCTAAGCCATAAACCGCAAACGCTGAACCCTATACCCTGGACCTTAAACCCTGAACCCTGAAACCCTGTAATACACGTTCAATATGTATGTGGGTTATTTAGAGTAGAGTCACCTGAGGTGGGGATGGAGAATAGTAAAAAAAAAAATATGAGAAGTGTGCGAAAGAAAAATAAGGGAGCGTAATGTGCGTTAGATGAAGGGTTTGGGAGAAAATTCAAGTAGTGTGGTGCTAATTTTTAATATAAATATGCTATTCATAATAAAACAACAAAAGGTGATGGAGGAAGGAAGAGAAGCAGTTTTTATTATTGAATGGTCATAAATGAATAGGAGAACGGTGTATATTATAAAGTATTATTATGTAAGCGTGTGTATTGCTTCTTAGTACATGTAGTTCAATGTAATTGTATGCAAATCATATGCTACTTATTTGTACCACATTGTATAAATGTACGCTCTGTAATAGATATAAATAAATGTGTATAGGAAGGTCAGGGATAGAATGAACTTTGTGTATATATGGGAGCAATAATATATATGGTAAAAATATTGTTTTATTAATTTCTCCTTTAGCACTAAAATAAACACATTAATTAATAAATGTATCATAACATTTTTGATAAAAGGGAATTGTTTTTTTATGTAAGTAATAACTTTGTGAGGCAAATAATTGTATAGTGTTCCAAATAATCGTATAAGGTTAAATAGTACGGAATGTAGGGGGTGTATAAGTAATATGCACTTCCCTTCCTTCCTTATTCTATTACTTCATCACATCTGCATTACTTTTGCATGAACGATATGCATGAGTATTTAATATATATGTACATAGTATACTACTGTGTTACTTTGAAAATTGAACAGTGTGTACTAATTAAGGGAAGTGAAAAATTCCACATACTTACAATCATAAAAGCACAACCAAATTTTTTGCATATAAACCTCCTCTTTATATTGAATGTATACATAAAACAAAACATAACTTTCCATATATATAATTCACATTCCACATATATAAATATAACAGAAGAGAAGAAAATATACACATATATGCAACACACACATAAACCATGCCAGAACCAGCAAAGGTTCGGTTCTTCCTTATTTGCTCAGAATAAGGATACATAAATATGGTGCACACAGTACACTGCGTGCATCCTGTAATGTAAATATAAGAATATATATATATTAAAAATTCTCCCTTCTTCCTCCTCCTGCCAATTACATCTGCAGGTTCAATTTCCGCAGAGTTTCCCTTCGAACAACACATTTTATACGGGGTTCGATAAAGAATGGGGAACCTATAATGAAGATGACGGGGGGTTTGGAGATTTAAAGAAGAATTTGGGGGCTGTATTAGGAACGTACACTGGAGTTTCCGATAAAACTGATAAGGCCATGAAGGCTTATTGTTATGCATCCACATTGAAAGAGAGCGGGGCATACGATAATATACCTTGCCATTTCCTGTACTACTGGTTAGGAAGTATATTACCTAGGAGTGCCATGTATGATGGTCAATTCAAGAGTCATATAAATACTATTTGTACATATATAAACGAAGCGCATGAAGGAAAGAGGTGTAAACTAATTCTCTCGGAGAACTTTGACAGGAATATTTTCACCCACAGGAAAACAATATTCGATTATTCCTTTGACTATAATGCCATAGAAGGGGATTTATTGGCAGGTACGGCCCACTGTGGACCGCAGTGGAAGGAATACCGCCAAAAAGTTATTGAATCATGTGGGCTTGTAAGGCCACGTTGCGGAAAACGGGAAAGTAGTGGTACCACTGATCCATACTGTACTGAATTTAAGCGGAATTACCAAGTATACTGCGATATAGCAGAACGGCTGAATGAAGAATGTACCCGACAAGATACAGAAAAACTCACTTTTGAGCCAGAATCACATCCATCCACCATAACAGAACAAGACCTACGTTTTGCCACCATCACCACTGCCCTTTCTTCCATCTTCGGAACCTTAGCAACAATAAGTGCCCCTTACCTTTTATATAAGGTAAAATATTACAACTAAAAGTGAAATAATATAAGTAATAGTACTTCTACCCTCCCTAACAACGTTCCTTCCATCCTACCACCCTAACAACACACCTACCACCAACCACCCATAACAACCTTCCTTCCACCTACCACCCCAACCACCTAACGACTTTCTTTTCCACCAACCACCACCCATAACAACCTTCCTTTCACCAACCAGCCCTAACAACCCACCTAACAAACCACCTACCACCACCCTAACAAACTTCATTCTAACACCCCAACAACTTCCTTCCTTCCACCAACCACCCCTAACACAATCTTTCCTTCCCTCCCTCCTTGGATCCTTCCTTTCCTTCCTCAGACACTACTTCCCTCCGTAGACCCATTTTTCGTTCCTTCCTTAGACCCCTTCCTTCTTACTTTTAACCCTTTCCTTCAAACCCCTGTCTTAACCCCTTTCCCCTTTTAACGCTTCCTTCGCTTCAGTATAAACCATGGTCTTCTTGGTTCGGTAATCATTCTGGAGGAAGGAGCAGAAAAAAAAGAACAACTGGACATCACTTTGATGCGTCCACCGAGGACAATTTATCAGAATACACTACCGATAATTCCACCACTGTACGTTCTGCTGCGTACACTACACCGTCTACCAGAGGAGGAGGAGGGACATCGGCTAGAAGAACAAATAATACACAGAGTCGCGGGATGGTAGGTTATCAGAACGTGTAACACCTATAAGGGGAAAGGAAAGAAGGGCAATGTTCTTCCTTCCTTACGCATTCTGCTAGTATTGTGTAGCCCTCCATTATTCCATATATGTGTTTATTCATTATTTAGGTTTTCTATGTAAATGTTCGCACACATATATGTACATACATTATTATTTCCATATATTCACAATACTTTCATCATGCAATAAAAACCTGGATGTGTGTGTGTACACATACCATTCAATTTTAACATAAAATATATTATTTAATACTATATTAAACTTATTCCCTTTCCAAATGAACCCTTATTTTTAACATTCTCTAACTACATTGCTAAATATAATAATAGGTTCGTGTCAACCTTTCAATTATAGAATATTTCATTTGTTTGTTGCTACATTTTGATCCTTGTTCATGTTGATGGTATTCTTTTATATTCATATGAAAAAAACTCAACAAGTCAAAATTCCATGATTTTAATTCTTTTTTTTTTGGTAACAAAAGCAACACACACTCATCATACTGTTCCTTTTCCATTTAAAGAGGTTCTCTATCTACTTTACATTAATCGTACGCTCGAATTTTTATTTAACTTATATATTTTTTGGAATTAGCATTTCCTTTTTAAAAAACAAAAAAAGAAAAAGCGAAAGAAAATGAAAAAAATCACTATTTAGAAATGTGTCCTGTCCAACGCTCAAATGGTTGGTGTCCCCCCCTTTTATTTTTCATTTTTTTCTTTTTTTCCAGGTTCGCTAATATAGAACCATTGAGTTCATTCATTTTTTCTTTCGTTTCCTTATGCGAGCGTGTGTTGTTGTGCAGTTCGTGTTAGTTTTTCCCTTTTTTTTTTTTTTTTTTTTTTTATTTTCTTTATAATCTTGATTTGTTTTTACCCCTGCTTCGTCCATTCAGGACTTGCAAAATATAGGGGGCTTCTATGGCCAAAAAGTAGCTCCAAAAGAGGGCAAAATTTTGTTCCCAATGAGGCTTGGTTTCCCCCTTTTTTGAGGTGGGCGGTCCTCTGCTCAGGCTCCGCGCATTCTCAAGGAAGGATCTTCCCATCTTTTCTCCATTTCCTTTTTTCACTATTTTTCTCCCTTGATTTTATCTTTCCCTTTAATATTTTTTACTTCCAATCCACTCTTTCGGCCCCGCAAAGTCTCACTCATAGTGCACAAAAAAAAAAAAAAAAAAAAAAAAAAAAAAAAGTAAGGAGCGAGCACCCAATATGGTTAAATTTTATCCGAAACTGTAGTAATATTTCTGTATATGCAATAAAATGATATCTTACGATGTAACAACACCCTTATTAACTCGTTTGCATAGTGAAAAAAATTTGCACGAGGTGGGGTTCGAACCCACGCGGTCTAGTGACCAGAGGATCTTAAGTCCACCCCCTTAACCACTCGGGCACCCGTGCTCAACAAGGCATTTCTTAAAGAAATTCTAACTTCATTCGTGCTGCATGCACTTAAAAATCTATGCCATATAGCCCCTTCGTATTCGCAACAAAAAAAAAAAAATTTATTATTTTTGTTCAACACTGTATGTATAATTATTACCATTATACTTTAAATAGATGCATCCATGAAATGTAAATGCGTTCCTTCGATATCTTTTTTACTGGAACTTTGGGTTCTATACACGCATGGGCACTTTTTTTAAAAACCTTTTACCGAGAGCAGAGTGTTAGGTTTTTTCTTTCCCTTTCTTTTGAATCCATCTACATATGAATGATTTGTTCGTTCGCGTATTTATTGCGATTTTTTATAAAACTTAACATTGGGTATTTGAAAAGGCATTTTATTTTAAATTCAGCAAAAGTCGAAGTGCGCACTATAGTAATGGTTTCAAATGGATATTTTTCTGAAACGTCTTGAAAAAATGAATTTTTTTTTTTTTTTTTCCTGCCCTTCTCGGTTAACTCAAAAGAGGACATTCGCGGATCCCGCCGCGTTGCAGCTCTTCCGCGTGAGATAGTTTTTTACCCTTTTGGATATTTTCTAAAATGGCTATAATGATGAGAAAGGTGATTCCTGACAGTTATAAGAATTGTACCATGGACGAATGTGTGTGCAGATAATATCTTCTTCTCACACGGGTGTTCCGAGGGGTGCACATGCAGGAATTTATGCGACGCGTTGTGCCGCAACAAAGGGGGATTATGCCTCATATGAATAACGTACTAGAAAAAAAAAAAAAAAAAAAGATTCCCCCATGGAATGGTAAATTGTTCGGACGCATATGTATCCAAATGTTGTCATAAGTGTAGAATCCTTTCATCCATGCCACTTTTTTTAATTTTAATAATAAAGGAAAATAGTAATATATTGTGCGGAGTTCCTTACCGTGTGAAGTTACCATGGGGGGTAGAAAATTCTGTCGACTATTACTCATTTGAAGCTGTTTTTATTTTTCCCCCAACTTTATCAAATTGTTATGAATTCAAATTGGGAAGTCTAAACCGATTCCCATTTCTCACGTTTGATAATTCGCTTTAATTTTTGCGTTAACAACGTTTGGGAGAAGCCAATTCGTCTTTGCTTCTCTCTATCTGGCCGTTCATTTGTGCAGGGGGGTAACACGCGGAAGTTACCTACATCCACTGCGTGTTATTTACCACTTGTACGGTGTAAGAAGTGGGGAAAAGGAAAATCCTTGCTACTATATTTTTATGTGGTAATGGCCTTAGTCGAGTACCATGCTACTTAGCCAATTAGTTTCCGCGGTTAAATGCAACACCGGTGGTGTTATGTTACATACGGTGGAACCCTCCCTATTAGGCATACCACTCCGCTGTTACGTGTTGTGTCTCCATCAGGTTATGCATTTCTATTTTCACACCACCCCCAACTTTGGCCACTTCCCATTTTTTACATCATTAGACTTGGCACCATTTCGTTAAGAACGTATAGGGTGATAAGTCATACGTACTTCTAAGCGATTATAAATGGAACCCCCCTATTGTGCTAAATTCGGACGTGTATTTTTTTTCCTCCTCCTCTGCCTCATGGGGAACGTCCTAACTGCTTCTGCCAAATGTTTTAATTTCCTACGCATTATTAATAAGTGAAAAGTACCGTACTGTGCTACGTAAGTTGGGGGATGCTCATAAGGATAGTAAAAGAGGAACAAAAAAATGGGAAAATGATTACCACCTTGAATGACTAACGTGGGTATGAAAGTTGTGGAGCGAAAATGCACAGCTTCTCCTTTCGGCAGCAACGTTAGCATTTATTTCTTATTTTATTTTTTTTAAATTGGCGAAAAATATTTATTCACTTTTTGGTCACTATCCTGTGGGGGATCAAAAAAAAAAAAAAAAAAAAAAAAAATTACGCCCTTTTTTTTGTTCGACTGAAAAATGCCATTTCGGGGGCAACTTATACATTTAGAGGATGAGTTTTTTTTTCCGAACCGATCGGTTATTCTGGACTACGAATGGAGGAGGACGGGAAGACGAAAACGGCTCCGCGCAGCATGACATATAGGCGAGTAGATAAATAAATGAGTAAATATTTAGAGTAAATAATTGTAGAGCGGTATTTGTTAGAGCTCATCCCGAGGGGGGCCATACAAGGGAGATTAGGATAACGCTTGGTTTTCCCTCAACCGTGCAACGCAGTGGTGTATGTATGCACGGAATTCCATAAATGCTTAAATGCATGTTCCTGTAAATATACGGGAAGGAAGCCGCCTAAATGGGGAAACTAAACGAAGGCAAGGAACAGGAACGGGGGGACAACGATGGAGCCGACAGCAGCAGCAGCAGCGAGTTCGTTTACGAACCTAGGAGCGTACGAAAGAAGAGGTTCATGGATAACCTGGTGAACAGTTTTTTAAGTGAAAAGAAGAAGAGGAAAGACCAGGTGGAGGATGATGATGACGACGGAGAGGGTAGTGAAAAGAATGATTCAAGTGAAAATTCCAGTGGAGCAGAAAATGGGGACAACCAAAGCGATAAAAATAAGGGTAAAAAGGATGGTAAGGAAAAGAAGAAGAAGTCTGTGAAGAAAGACGCAAAGAATCAAAACCAAGTTCAGGTAAACATGCAAAAGAGCCTCCTGGAGACATTCTACAAAATGAAACTGCAGGCACAAAACAATGAAGTGGACGAGACAGAGGAAATTCGAAAGAAGGAGGAGAAAATACTAGCGCAAGTGTCCAAAGCGTTAAATGCACCACTACAATCTGTGAAAGAAAGAGCAAAAGGTATCGTGTATAATGAGAACTTCAAAACGATATGGACGCTACCAAGCAAGTATAAGAAGCTAAGTGATAAATACGTGAGTAAAGTGAGAAATGTCTTCTATATCGACGTAAGTGGAAGTGATATTCCACCACCTATTAAAAACTTTCGTGACATGAAATTTCCGAAGCCAATTTTAAAAGCGTTAAAAAAGAAGAAAATTGATAAGCCTACGCAAATACAAATGCAGGGATTACCATCGATCCTGCTAGGGAGAGATATCATCGGAATTGCATTTACGGGTAGTGGGAAAACGATCGTTTTTGTTCTCCCTTTGGTTATGATTTGCTTAGAAGGAGAACTGCGGTGTCCAATTGAGGAAGGAGAAGGACCACTCGGTCTTATCATATGTCCATCCAGAGAACTAGCAACACAAACTCATAATGTAATAAAGTATTTTTGTGAGTTTCTACATGAGGGTAACTACCCAATGTTGAGGAGCTTATGTATGATTGGAGGAGTAAGTACCTTTGATCAGGGAAGAGAAATACAAAAGGGGGTGCATATGGTTGTGGCTACCCCAGGTAGATTAAATGATATGTTAAATAAAAAACGAATGACCCTTGAGCAGTGTAGATATCTTTGCTTTGATGAAGCAGATAGGTTAATTGACTTAGGGTTCGAAGAAGAAGTACGTAACACGTTAGACCATTTTTCGAGACAAAGACAAACGTTGCTATTTAGTGCAACCATGCCGAAGAAGATACAGGAGTTCGCTAAATCTACTTTAGTAAATCCGATCATTATCAATGTGGGAAGAGCTGGTGCAGCAAACTTGGACGTCATACAAGAGGTGGAATACGTAAAGGAAGAATTGAAACTGTCCTACCTGTTAGAAGTGCTACAGAAAACTGGACCCCCCGTTTTAATTTTCTGTGAAAATAAGAAAGATGTAGATGATGTGCATGAGTATTTGCTCCTCAAGGGGGTGAATGCAGTTGCTATTCATGGAAATTTAGGTCAGACGGAGAGACAAGAAGCGATTAATTTATTTAGGGAGGGGAAGAAAGATATCCTAGTTGGAACAGATGTCGCCTCGAAAGGGTTGGATTTCCCATCAATTGAACATGTTATTAATTATGACATGCCAAAGGATATAGAAAATTATGTGCATCGAATTGGTAGAACCGGTAGATGTGGAAAAACTGGAATCGCTACCACATTTATTAACAAGAACCAGGAAGAAGCCATTTTGTTAGATCTAAAAGCGCTATTGATTGAAGCGAAGCAGAAGATTCCCCCGTTTTTAGAAATGCTTGACAGCAAAGGGATAAACTTAAAAGAAATCGGAGGGGTTAAGGGCTGCTCCTACTGTGGTGGCCTCGGCCACAGAATCACCCAGTGCTCCAAACTGGAGAGCCAGAGAAACAAGCAGATATCCTTCACCAACAAGGATATCCTATCTAGCAGTAACAAGCACAACAATATGCACGCCTACACGGGGGATTGGTAGGGATAAACCTGTAGTAGTGCACACATTGCGGGGGTGCACTTTTCCCGCGTACCTACACCGTGCTACAGTGATTAAAAAATTAATTTTACGAGGGTAGTTCCCTTTTCACTAGTCTGTTTGTTGAAAAAAAAAAAAAAAAATAAAAATAACCATTGAACAAATGCAGAAGGGGTTACATAAAAATGGCACAACAGGGTGATCTCTTATGTACATACACTTTTACGAATTTTTTTTTTCTTTTTTTTTAACCCGTAGGCGATCCCATTCGCTACATGTCTGCAAAACTGATGTTTGTACATACGCTAAGCTGCGTGAAAGGGCACCATTAGGTGTTACGATGAAAAGGGTTGCCTACTAATAGGCACACCATTTCGTTCCTCTTCGCTCGCTACGCACCCTAAATGTTCATCTTCCGTTCAATGAGTTCGCTCACTGGCTCCTGCGAAATGTGAGACAGATTTTCCATATACTCGTGCGCCTCTATCCGATCGATGGAATTTCGCAGAACATCCAGGGATAACATACTGCTCTTTATTCCTGGCAATCTCCTGGTCATGGCCACGATGTCCCTATCCATTATTTGCTTAAACACTTCCTGACTTCCGTATATCAAACCGGTCCTTTTTAAAAAATTCTTTTCTTCATTTAGTAAGATTTGGTCGTGAAAATGTTCAATGTTGTTTTCCTTGGCTTGCAAATTGATGTCCCTTATGGTCGTGACGTCTTTTATTCTGAAGTCGTAATTGAGCCTATCCAGGTGGGCGTTCTCCATTTTTCTTTCGTTGCTTTGTCAGTTGCGATAGTAAAAGTGCGGATGGTAGAGGAGGGGAAAAGTACCAGATGTGATAGGCGTAGTGTCTACGATATGCGTAAGGAATGACTCGCAGAACTGATTAAATGCTGCACGTGGCGAATACTGGTTAGAATTGAATACTCCCCAATACGCTTCTAGCGCGCTTCCCTATTTTACTATTCACAAACTTTTGTGCAAATCGGAAAAGCAGTTAGATGAACTTTTCCCTTCACCTTAAGCGATAAAATGGGAATATTTCACCAAAGAGGAAAAGAAAAAAATATATATATCTACGCTAAAAAGAATATAAGTAAAAAATGAAAGCGCCCAAATGTTTTAAGTGTGTCACGCAGGATTTCACTTTACTGTAACGTTTTGTGCTCCTCCCATACGATAAAAAAAAAAAAAAAAAAACACACTACGGTGACAGGTAGGCTTCCTTTTCAGGTTTATCTGCTTACAGGTGAAGTGCCTTTAAAAATAAAATAATTTTCCTTTGAAAAAAAAAAAAAAAAAACCAGAAACTTCCCTCATATCCACATCGACTTCGACCCTTGGCCGAACAAATTATATGCCCCCTTTTTTTTTAAGCTACGCATATTTAACAGTTCGGGTGTTCTTGACCAAATGATACAACCTGTACACACATGGCAGGTTAGGAAGTCAGTTCAATTTGTTTCTTTTCCTCTGCAAACGCGCTGGTCATTTCCCCCACTTTAAAGGATTTATATGTGCCAATTTTGAATAACGCAAAAGGAATATATAACCGTTTTTACTTTTGACGTGTAGCCCGTATATTTACGTATCCACTCGTCGCGTAGGCTTGAAAGGGATGCGAAAATGGTCCGTATAGGTTGAACAAAAATGGAACGATTGTAAGGTATTCGTTTGTTAAAATTTAATCGGAGGGTAAAGTAGACTAAAAAGTTTCCGCAGTTCACACGCACATGTAACAGTGGTATGTATATATAAAAAGAAGGCGTGGAAAAAAAAAAAAAAAGAAAGAAAAAACAAATGGGACAAGCTACAATAAGTGTACACAATGTAAACAGGGGGGCTTATGTACGCTTCAAAATGGGGAAATCAAAGGGGCGAAAATGATGATATCGTAAAAGTAGGAAACACAGCGGGTCCCCCCTTCAGCTGTAAATATCGCTTTTCACCCATTGGTCACGTCTGCGTCACGCTCAACGAAAAGGCCTTCACGAAGAGAAGCTTGTACAGCGGTATCTGTAATAGGTGGGGAAGAAAATACACACAAGGTTCGTTAGTGGAATTGTGCAACAGGAACAAATATGATCCGTTCAGTTTTCCCCGTTTGCACATAATGCCCTTTGCATCATCTGCCGCGGGAAGCACTTAGTCATTACCACTGATGTGGAGTCCGTCCTGACGCACAGCTTGACAACTTTCTTCTCAGGTTGAATGGCCACTTCGCTCAGTATAACGAGATTGTTCGTCGTTAGGCACGCGAAGTAGTACAGTTCCTATGTGTGTGGGGGAGGAAAATGAGCAGTGTTGGGAGGGGTAAACAGATAGTTTCACACTGCAGTGACGCTATCAATTCTTCACTTAGCTGAATTGAACAGCAAAATAAACCAAGCGGTGGTTAACCACCATACAAGCATAACACTCCCTAACGAAACCACCTACCATGTTATTCACATTCCTTCGGGCTATTAGCGAAATGTTAAATATCTTCATCCGCTTTATTAGTATGTCGGAGGTAATAACCATGGGACTTGAAGCCATCAGTATGCTCTACGGAAAAGTTAGGAAGTTAAAAGGGGGTGGATGTCAGATCAGTTGTGTGTCTATCAAAGGATAGCCGTACATACTACGTAGTTGTAGCTTTGTCATGTAAGGCACATGCATTTTCGGTGTACCTCCTTCGAATCCTCTATGAGCTGCCACTTCTTCTTAAAAATGTCCTTCTCCATGTTGAAATTTTCAACAAAAACGATAAAAATGTCATACGGCACATTGAAGTAAAAAATGTCGATGCTCGTTTTTATGGCGACCTAACAGGTGGAAAACCAAAAGGTGATTACGCAAGTGCGGTTACGTTAAGCACTTTGCAACTTAACAGGTGGTGAATCGGAAAATAAAAAAAAGAAAACCATCAACGAGATTTTCAACTCACTTGTAAAAATAGAGGCGTCGACGGGGGGGTGTTCGAATTTAGCATATTCGGAACAAGCAAAATTAACATTTCTGAAAGGAGGTGAAGAAAAGGGTGGAAATTTAAAACATCTTTTGTTTAAGAAAGGGAGATTTTTCTTGATGGACCAGATGAGTATGTCTGGTTATTCATCTACCACAACTTACCTTTTGTTTCTCCGAAGGAAACATTTTGGATGTCCAGATTGTTCGGCGAGGAAAGTCCAAATCTGAAGAAAGATGAAGGGCAGAAGAGCGGTGTTAAATTTGTGCACAATGGGTTGCCACTATAGGAAGAGGAACGAGCATCCATCAGTAGGCGGAAGAAACTGTCGGTGGAGGCATTTTTCTGTTCCTTCCCCTCTTTTTCTCATCGCATTTTTGTGCTTACGAATTTTTGTTTATTTGGACTCCTGATATGACAACGGGATTTGGTGTCTGGTTGGTCACGGCGATTTTGAGTTGTATCTTTCCTGCAGAGGGGGGTAGCATTTGGTGGGGGATAGGGGAAATATATTATACAAGTGGGTATGCACAAATGGGAGGGAGGAATTTACAAAAGTTGGAACACATGTTACGACTCAAAATGGTACACACAAGAAAACGCATCTCTATTGACACATTCGTGCGTGTGCTCAGGTGGACACTCCCATGCCACACATGCAGACGACACGCCTATGGAAAAGGAGAAAAAGCCTACCGTCAACCCGGTTTATGGAGGACAAAATGGATAAGCCCGTTTGACCCTTCAAGCCAGTATCTTCCGGAGATAACACTTGGACTAGCTTAACCGGGGGGGCACTTCTCCTCGGTTTTGCGTTACTAGATTCATCATCATTGAGGCCAATCAGGTCCATAGATTTTTTACTATCATCACCGTCGTCATCGTCATCTTTATCATCATTAAGATCATCAGATGAATTGTTGGATGATTCGCTGGAGGACCTGGATCGGTTGGACTTCCTACTTTCACTAGAATAGCTGTCATATTTTTGTCTTTCCATTTGTTTTTTAAATTTAGAAACGTTATAGTCATCCATATTGTCGATATGATTATCATCCTCATCATCTTTATCATTATGGAAGGAATAACTGGCCTTCTTAGAAATGAACGTTTCTGGAAGTTTATGATAAACGGATGATAACATGGAAATATTTTTAATTAATTTATTTAGAACCTTCGTATCGGTAATTTTATTATCTTCCTGTATTGGTGGTTTTTCCGCTAGTACAATTTTTTTTGCAATTTCTACATTTTTGGATAATAATCTCCAGTAGATAAATGCTCTATCCCTTAAGTCAGGGTTGTCACTTTCCTCGGTGGACAATTTTAACACTTTGGTGATAATATCTTTTGTATTTTTTGAGCACTTTAAAAATAGTTTTACACTGGCAGTTAGTATTTGTAGTTGTACATTGTACGGTTCATCGAGAAAATTTTCTAAAAAGGAGTCTATCAATTCATCGGCGTTTTCAATCCTTTCGACATATTCTCCAATTATCCAAATGAGGGACGCCTTCGCATTAGATTCGTCTAGCGATTCTAAATTTTCACACAAAATGGTGATAATACTTTCGTACTTATTTGGGTACTTTCTAAAAATGTCCTTAATTACTACTATGCACTCTTGGATGACGTAATTAATTTTTGTGTCTATTAAATCGAGCAAAATGTTAATGCACTTTTCACTCGACTGGGGTAGTTTAATAGCACAACTGCCAATTGCTCGAACACTTTTTTTTACAAATTCCACGTCCACTTCGGTGGAATATTCTTTCAATTCGTATAGGACAAGGTCAACATTCTTGTCTGAAACGAGACGAATTATTATGTCTAGCTTTTCCATCTTTACATACGCAGGTTCGTTATACTTACAGAAAAACATGTTAATTTTATCGACGAGCATATGTGGCAATTTCTGCGTTATCAAATTTATGTTCCTTAACGCTATGTATTGTATCTCCGGTTCTGCTGATAGGAGGGTGACTAATGATGGGCTTAATTTTTTGTGCACATTTTTGATGAACTCTTTATCGTTAATTTTGTCCAACAGACTTAGGATAACCTTAATGGATGAAAGGACGACTGCTGAGTTCGCATGGGACAATCTGGGAAGTATTCTTTCTAACACCCTTTCTGCGTCTTTACTGGTTTTTGGCTCGTACAGAACTAACGCGTCTAGGATGAATACTTGTCCCCATTCTACACACTCGTTAATTGCATTGAGCAGTTTATTCACATTATTTTCATCCTTATTTATTACATCTTTTAAAATACTTTTGTTTGAATTTTCGCATATGTCTGTTAGGGAGATGATTGCGTTTGCTACCACCATGGCGTTATTATCATCCAGTATGTTCAGCAACGTTTCGATGAAACCCTCCTCTTCCACCAGCTTAGGAGATATGTCATACAATTTGGCAATACAAATCACGGCTGTTTTTCTCACATAGGGATCTTCATCTTTTAGGCACCTTCTCAACGGTTCAATAAGATATTCTGTAATTTGTTCTAACCTGATGCATCCCATGGTTCGTATGGCAAGTGCTCTGATTAGGGGATTTGGGTCGGAGGAGTCTTTCCGAAAAGTGTTTACTGCTAAAATGGCTAGCTCGGGCTGCACCTTTGCGTAATTTATTACGTACAGATATACTAATTTCTTCAACTCTATGTTGGACGTCTGCATGCAGTTTACTACATCGGAAAATAACGTGGAGACGTCTTTCCCCACTGTCATTGCGGCGATGATTTTTTTGATCGCTTCCTTTTTTTTCTCCTTGTGGGAGGAATGCAGCTCCTCCTTCAGTTCGTGGATTTCCCCCTTTTTCGTCGTTTGGAAGTACCGCAGGTCCGACATCTTGGAAAACCTTTTAGTCAAAAAGTTGGCCACTGAGGGGCCAAGAGAAGTGCCGCTCTCGGCAGCGTATTTGGAATCCGTTTTGCTGATCAATATGACTGTGCACAGAGGCACAAATGTATACGTGTGTATGTGGTGATGTTTGGGTGAAGGAGCAAAACAGGGTGCTACGACAGGGTAGAAGTACGCACGCAGCAGGCACGGCTGTTACGCGATAGAGAACATTCACATGCTCCGATATGTACATACAAGCACATACATATGTGAGGTGTTCTTCCCAATGGGGTTTCTATCTCTCGTTCGCTCAGTGTACTGCGTCGTTTCAAGCTCCCATTTTGGTTATGCCCGATAGGATAGCCTTCAAGATGGTCGCCAATTTATTGCCCCCCTTTGGCGCGTTCTTCCAATTTTTATCCCTCCGTGTTTCTCTCAAAAGGGGTTAAATTCTGCTGCCGAAAGGGACTCACTGACATGAAGTATTACATCCCGCAAAATGGATAAACGGGAAGGTAAAATAAAATGCGTCATCAATCTTTGGGCTAGTTTACCACAATTTGCCCTTTACTTATCTACGCAGTTCGCCCCCTCGATTAATCCTCCTTCGCGTATTTTTCGTTAAAACGGCTTAATTTTCGAATTCAGAATGAGCCAAGTTTTTTTTTTTTTTTTTCAGGAGGATAAGTAACATTTGCAAATATTTACCTGCGCATACGCATTAGAGGGAGGCACAAAAAAAGGGGAAAAAAAAAAAAAAAAAAATCATGGTGTAAGGAAATATAACTGCGGGAGCACCGAAAATATGTTTACGTATGGACAAGTTGCATACGTGAAATGTTTAACTTGGCATTCTTAGAGGGTGAAAAAAAAAAAAAAAAAAAAAGTTGAACTGCTTTGCTACATTACTACAGATACTATTTGCCATTCCAATTGTTTTTTTTTTTTTTCAATTTTTAAAAAGTTCGACCATTTTGGATTTACTTCTTTTTGCTATTTCTCCACTGGCGCATGTTTAGCACACTGGGGACGGGGCTTTTATGGAGAATGACTCCCGGGTCACTTCGCCGTAATCACTCCCCCACTTTTTTCTTTTTTTCCCAATTTGAGTTCCACTACTGTTGCCCTTTCCTTACCCTTTGGATAAAAGAGTATGTACTGATGATGCCAACCCCTTTTTAATCCGCCAAAATGGCAGGTGGCGCGTGAGGGTACTCCGTCCGTAACGCAGCGTAGTTAAGCAGCCATAACTAGTGACAACTGTGAGGAGGCTTTCCCGAACGGGTCGGTGGTTGCACTTACAAATGCCGTCGTGAAAGGTAAGAAACTTAAGCTTAACTTTATTTGAACATGTTGTAATTTTCATTGTTATTTTTTTAAATGTGGGGTTAAAATGTGCAGTTGGGTATGTCAAATGTAGAGCTGTATGGGCGCCCACACATGAGACAAACTGGTTCATACGAAATTTTAAAAGGGGGAAGAAAAATTGCCCATTTATTGTTAGCAAATTGGGTAATAATATATGGTGAGGGGAATAGAAAGGTTCATGAAATTATGGAAAAAAAAAAAAAAAAAAAATCACGAGCATGATATATGGATATACCCAAATATACACATAATATGTGTATAAGTGACTATCTTGGATAGCCCCCTTGGGGGGTTACCACGAAAGGTTAGGAAGTAGAAAGGCGAAACAGCCGCTTCGCAAACCTACATATTCGCAGAGACGAGTTTGACGCCTCCTCCCTTGTTGGGGTTGTATAAGGAGTTGTACTGCTTTCCGCCTCCCCTCTTGGGATTCTTTCCCTTTTCGTTTTTATTCTTAAATCGAATGTTCTTCTGGAAGTGTTCATCTGTTGAGGATCTATTTAAAACTTGAACAAGGAAATTCGACCTCATGGTTAGGTTTTGCGTTTTGTCTATAACTTGTTGGTATAAATTAGGTAGCGTGGTAGATATTTCTATGCAGTTTTTTTCACTGTCAATTTTCGCATCTAGTTTAGCATTCCTAATAAGATTAACAATCCATTTCTCTGCGTCATCTCTAGGAAGGTTAACCTTATTTGCAATCATGTCAATGTTGATAGATTTATGGATACGACAGTAGGTCTCGAAGATTATGTATCTGCTCTGTTCCTCTATAAAGGGCTTTAACTTAAATAGGAAAATATCCTTCTCGCAGATGGAGCCCAACTGAGCAATACACGTTTGGGCCATATTAAAATCGTACTCAGTAAATATGGAAATTAGTAAAGAAGTGAAAGGGTCTGTATATTTCGGCTTCAACAAATTTAAGGTATTTAGGATAAGCTCAAAGTGGTCTTTCCTATTTCGGTAGAATATGGCATACACACAATAGTATCTAATAATATGTGGACATATCAGGTTGAGGATTGACAAATTTTTTTCATCGATAAACCAATCTTGAAGCATAGAGAAGGAATTATTTTTTGGGTATATACTTTTTACATATATTAAGTACATAAAGAAATGGAATATTAAAATGAGGGACCAATGAATTAACCAACTTCTCTGCAGAATAATTTCACTTCTTCCTACTTTATCTTTATTTAACACTTGACTCAATTTAACTATTGTTTCTATGCACACATTTATTTCATTTACAATTTCTTCCCTGACGATAAGTTTTCCTTCTTCTGTTTTTACTAACATGTAGTCGTCATTATGTAGGTTGGCAAAGAAGCTGTTAATAATATTGCTGATGATACCCCAATAGCATAATCTCATTTTAGGCGAATCAGAAATGTTAATAATTATTTCTGATATGTTCAGTATGTATAGGAGTAAATGTTGTTTGCTCTTTTGGTAGTCCTTTTTCTGGTAGTAATACCTACTTAGCTTTAAAATTTTGTCATCTATGTTGTCTGTAAAATTGTACGTCTTGGTTTTGTCAAGCACATTTATGCCACACCATTCTCTCAATGACATGATACTTTTTTTTTCCACCGTCCCTCCGATTTTGTTCATTTGATCATTTTTGTACATATTCATGGCATCTTGGAATTCCTCTATTTCGACTTCCATGCTATCCAGACAGTTCACAATGACTCCCCTATTCCCGTTGGTGAACTCATTTTCGATGTTGACGATTTCCTTTTCGCACCCTTCCTTCAGCAGATTTAGGCTCTGCTCGATTTCGGCTTCATTCAGCACCTGCGGGGAAAACAAGCGGCGTCCATTAGAAATGTTAGCACGACATTGCAGTACGACGCAGTGTGGTCGTTTCATCTTAGCAGCATGGAGTAATCACACGGTGGATAAACAACACAATCAACAAATCATCCAACGGGATATGCGCATGAATGTATGACACGCCTGCGCGGAATGCTGCACAAGGACTAGCATATTCCGCCTGATTATCCCACCCATAGTAACCTCTTGAACGTTATAACATACCTTGTTCTCCTTCATCCAACTCAGAATTATCTGAGTCATGTGCGGATCCAGGTAGGCGCATATTTTGCTGATCAAATTTGTTTGGTCATGGTTGCTGCTCTTGTTGATTTCCATGTTTCGCCGTTGCTCTGTCGTGGGGAGGTGGTGACTGGTCGGTCTCCTTCCAAATGGTTTCGATTATTAGTTCTACTTTGTACACTATCTTTTTAGTTTGCTGATGTGGAGTCGCTCGTTAGATTTTCCCTTCCACGGGAGGCTTCGCAGTAGCATATATGTATATTTAAAGTACTCTTTTTTCTTCCTTTGTATGTTTTATTTTTTTTTTTTTTTCCAGTTGGCAAAAGTTGTTCAGAATTTTTTTTATTTTAAACTGCGAAATGGCTATAATGTAGAATTCCTGCCTGAATGCTAGCTAAATTGCGTTTCATTCGAGGGATAAAAAAAAGGGCACAATTTTTACGCAAGGATATTCATCTTAATGGCCTTTTTTTTTCGACAATTATGAGAAATATTGATGTAGGATGAGGAGCATGCGCGACGTTTCGTTCTTACGAAAATATTAACATTTTTCCAATGGGAGGAGTTACTAAATGAGAAAGCACATTTGTGCGAAAGTGATTGTATATGTAGCTTATTATTGTATATAATTATGTATGCCTATGTATCCACGTCACTTCACATACTGCACGCACAACAATTCCCGTTCGCTATTTTGCAATGCGCCCGTTATGGGTAAAAATCCTACCAGTGCAGAAAAATTTTGTTTCGTCGGTGACGCATAGCTCCTTAACGTAGTAGGCGCAATTGATGGAATCAAATTTTTACCTATAAATATATTGGCTACCTTTTGGGGAATGTCACATGGAAAAGGCGCGGACCTTTTCCTAATATTTGTTTTCCTTTTTGATCCAACGGTGGGTCCAGAAAAATTTAAAAAAGTATATATATTCGCGCAAGGCATTTTTTTTTTTTTCAAAATGGCAAATATTCCATTGCGTTAATTTTGTTTTTGTAAAATGGGTCCCCCCCCTCAGCAAAAAAAAAGATGTCAAATTGAGTAAGCGCAACAATGTGCAGTCAACCTTTCTGCCATCCCGGCGGAAAGGTCTATTCTGCTTGCTACAGAAATGTACATTTATGTATGCTTAGTGTTCGGGGAAGGACATAGGAAAGGAACACCTACCTGTTGTCCTTATACGTGTCACTGGGCAGCACATCGCGTATCCCCCTTTGACAACAACACGGATGAGCATTTGTGAAGGTTGAGAAAAAAAAAGGAGAAAAGTTCAAAAACGCCGTTCAAATCTGGGTGACTCTTTTTTTTTTTTATTCTCCCCAAGTGGATCATCACTTATGGGTACATTTCATATAGGTGACCATTCTACGTGGCATACTTTTAAAAGTCACTAAATGAGCACGTGGGAAGGTAAAATAAATGCATAAGACGCCGGTGGAGGCTTAATCGGAAAAGAAGTATAGAAAGTGGACAACTTGCAATATGCACGTTCCATGCGAATTTTTCCCAAGTGCCGTGGCAGCATATCCGTAAATTCACCCCCCACCTCCTATGTGTATTTTGCCAAAACGTGCATGTGATGGGACCACCTCTTCCTCTGCCCCCTTTTTCACCCCGTTTCGTTAAAAATTGTGTTTATCTTCTGGAGAGGCATAGCTCCGTCGGCATTTCTTTCCATCGATTTTGTCAAATAATTGTTTATTATATTTTGAACGAACGAAATATTCGTATTCGTGTAAATTACTTTTGCATTTTTTTTAAAAACTTCTTTATATGAGTGCGCAGATTTGAAAGCCACCAGTATTAGCCACAGGTCATTCGCGGAGGTGTTCCTCCCAAGCGGCTTGATAGTAACCATTTTGTATTTGACAAATTTAAATGATCTCTGTAGATTTATTCCAATGCTGACGACAACGCAGTCATCTTTACTGGATAGTCTGAATTCTACTTCGTACAAGTTAAGCGTCAATTCGGTTTTGTTGCCTTCTATTTTAAGACTCCCATTTTTGTGTGCATTTCGCCCAGCGCTTTGGAGCGGTTCTACGCCTTCTGCGCTTTTTTGACCATCTTCATCCGCACTAATGTTATTTTTTTTTTCTGCTCTCGAATCGGATGAGCTGTTCGCACCATCATTTTGGAAATCGAACAGGCGAAAGAAATCAAAAGCAGCGTTTCTTCGGTTATCATTGTTTGGTCTGACACCCTGCGTATGGCACGTTGCACCAATGGGGGGTTGGCCCTCCTCGCCGGTTTCCCAATTTGTTACGCCAAATTTAATCTCATCAAAGTTGATGGACAGGGTAGCAAGGAAGCGGTGTTTCACATCCGTTAGGTTCGTCCCGTTGGATGTAGTCGTAACTGTCTCGTCATCGGATAGAGATGAGTTGGACAAGTTGCAGAAATTATCCAGCGGGTCTTCAACAACCACCTGGATGGAATAATTATTGTTGCACAAAAATGTCAATATTTGGAAGGCGCTATCTATGGATATTAGGACTGGTCCTTTAGACGTAATAGAACATTTTTCAACACATTTGGGTTCTACTTTAAATTTGACAGGCTTCTTATCTAGAGTATGTGGATCGAAGACGGTGTTCCTTGCCCCTTTTTGATACTCCGAATTTAAGTGCACATTTCTGTAGGCTTTACAAAATATATATTTCCCTAACGCTTCAAATGGGATTCGAAAAGACATCCCCTGGGTGTAGGGGACAATTTCGTGTATTCTTTTTTCGTTGATTTCTAACCCTAAGAACCACTCTACTCTATGCACCTCAAAGACGGAACGATAAGTGGAAGAGTCTTCGAAGTGGACAATGTTGCTTACGTACATGTCACCCTTTATGCGTATAGGATTGGAGTAGTCGTCTATTATATCGTCATAGCGTGAATGGAAATATGAATTGTCTGTTATGTTTATTTCGTGTAGATACACCCCACAATGTATCCTTTCTTGGCTCTCTTCTTCTTGTTCAACTTTTTCATGCTCTACGTATTCTGGTAAAATGATATCTTCACTTGGTGGTTCATTTTTTTCTTCTTTTATTCTTTCCAATGTTTTTAAAATGTCGCTTAATTTAAACGATTGGTGTTCCTCTCTTTTTAAAATGTGAACTTCATCTTCCAATGCTATTGGCTCGATGTGGTTCTTAACATGACAGTGCTTCATATAATGGTCCTTTCGATACAAATTCGAAATATCCCTTTCAGGGGGAAAGGAGAAGGAGTCCTCACCGTCATTTTCTTTTTTCATCTTTTTTGATGCTCTACCTGGGTTTGCATTTTTACTATGTAGATGTAGGTCTGACTCAGGAGTGTAATTATGTACCTTCGATGAAGATAGTTACCAACCCGGATGAGGAGCGTTTTATAAGAATTGTGATTAAAAATGGGTCAAATGGAAAAGTGCGTATGGTTAGTGGTGGGACAGGCTTTGCAACACGTCACTTTAATGGAATGTTTCCACTTTTGTACTAAACAGAAGGCGCCATAAAATTATATGTTTGTAGTGCTTATGTGTTCGTTTCGCTCCCTGTGGAGCCCCTTTTTTCCTTCAAATAGTGACACATAAGTTGAGGGAAAAGTGTTGCACTTCCACTCCAGCTGTGTGTCATTCTGTGCACGCACTTTGGAGGTTCTCCAAATTGGTCCATCCCAATTTGTTCTATCCAAAGGGTATTATCACCGCATGCGAGTGGGGGCTGGTAAGTATGAAGGAGTTATTTGGGTACCCCTTTGTACATATATAGTGCCTCCATTTACCCATAACCTGTTCAAAAAAAAAAAAAAAAAAAAAAAACAATTTGAAGAACTTGCTATGAACGAATTGTGCGCCAAGTGGGGAAACGTGGGAACATGGGAACATGGGAACATGGAAACATGGAGTCCTTTTTGTCAATTCCTTATGCACAATTTTACCTATTTACTTACATGATAGATCAACCTTTAAAAATGCGAGAGAATTATTCATTGTCTTTTTCGCATTTGTCGCAACCGTTTCCGCGATGTATTTACTTTCCGCCGCCATGTGGAAGGCAAAAAAATGCGAAGAAATGTTACTCGTGTGATGAACTTTGCAAAATTGCTGAACGGCATTCCATTGCACGTTGTTCCTTTTCGAGGAATAATAAACTGTCTATTCGCGTGCAGACATGGAAAAAAATGAAGATTTGAAGAATTGAAAAAGTGAAATAGAGTAAGACGAAGAAATGAAAGGAGAACCAAGGTGATTCATACGAATTGTCTTAACAAGGGAGGAAAAAAAAAAAAAAAAACTTTTGTCAGTGTATGAAAAATGCACAAAATGAAGATTAAAGGAAGAAATGGCGATTAAAAAATTGTTAAAGAGCGCTATTTTTTAAATGCCCACGTGTGCATCGTTTTACAAAATTAATTCCCCCTTTTTTCGTCAATATTTTTGTCTTTTTGTTCGATTTTTTTCTGCCTCTTCTACAAAATAAAAGGCAAAAATAAGGAAATTAAAATTAAAATTGAAGTCAAAGTTAAGGAACAGCAAACGGAAAAATCGCCTTCACTTATGTGGAAAAATTCTGTTACAAACTGAAAGTGGAAATAGGGGGAATAACCTGCAATGGTTTACTTGCGTAATTGCATGGGCATGCGTTTACGTACGTGCCCAAGGAGGAAAAACCTTGAGGTAGACTGAATTGAAATTTTGCGCAACGTCAACTTTTTCCGCAAGAAGTATAATAAAGGCTTTACATGGACAATTGGAATTCAAGGCGATGCGAAACAGGGCAAAGCAAAGCGAAGCTCATTACCCTTACAACACTCATTTATCCGAAGACGTTTCCTATTTTTTTCATTTTTCCTTCCTTAAATGAGAAACGGCATTTCTTTGATTAGCATTTAGACCTTACGCGAAAAATACGTGGAAGCGATACGTAACCTTCGCTCAGCATATGAAAGACTTTATTTTGTTGCATTTTTTTTTTTTTTTTTTTTCTTCCTCCCAACTGTGATGTTCACGTGCCGTTGTTACACTGTCCTATATGCGTAAAGGTACATTTGCATAGGCGATTGCGCAGACCACCGATTGTACGCATATGCCTTTGAGCTTAAACCCACCTGTATATACACGTCTGCTTTGTTGCAGTTCTCGGCATTTTATTCTTCACTTGTCAGTGTGTCCTATTTTTTGTGGGAAAAGTAAAGCTGGCAGATTTGAGCCGTAAACTTCATTTAATTTTTTGATTTTTTTTTTTTCTTTTTTGCCGTTTCCTGAGCACAGTTTTGACTACACCTTGAGGACTGCGCGAATGTCTACATGTAAAGACACTAAACTGGATACCTCTTTTGTGTAAAAATTACCCACTCCTTTGTCATCAGCGCGTCTGTGTGTACCTTTCGCGTCTTACATTTCTTTTTTTTTTTTTTAGTAAAATCAGGGCGCGCGTTGTGTTGAAGGGTTTTGTACCCACGTATGGAGAATTACATTTGGTTGGAAGATTTTTCGCAGTTACCACTTTGCAGTTATATTTTGCAGCCACGCCTGCTTCATAGCCCCCCTTTGCGTAATTTTTTGCAGCACTCTCCCCCTGAATGACACATTTTTACCCGTCTTATCATACCAAAAAATTCAAACGTGACATTTTGCGAAAATAGGAAACAAGTGGGTACGAAAAGGGAAAGAAATTTTCCCCATCAGTGTTATTTTCCGTTCTATTTCCCTTCCGTTTTTTATTTAACTATTTATAGCTTTTAAAAAAAAAAAAAAAAAAAAAAAAAAAATTGTGTTTATTGGTATATGTTAATTTTTGACGTAATTTATTTTTATCATACGTGTGAATGATTTTTTTTCCCCCCCACGTTTCTGTTTATTAGTGCATTTTCCCGCATGTAGTTTTTGGTATAATATCATATAGTTATGCAAAATTACTTGCGCGTGAAGGTGTTATAGTGCATTGGGTGGAGCGCACTACACACATGCGCATGTATACACTTGCTTATCTGTTCATAAAGAAGATTTGTTTTCCCTTTTTATTTGTTTGCGAATAAGCGCGTTTGTCTTTCACGCGTTTGTACTTCACCCGTTTGTCTTTGACCCGTTTGTATTTGATGCGTTTGTTTGTCCGCCAACGCACGCGTTAGACAGTCATGCCCCTCGTTTAGCAACTCTCTAGTGCGATTCCCCCTTTGGATGTTTTTCTCTTAATTAAAAAAGGTGGAATTGCCCGATTCTCTCACACCAGTGCAACAGTGTAAAGGTAACAAGTCAGCGTCATTTATGCCTCCAACTCGGCCTGTGCACCCATGTACGTGAACGAATTTCTGCGCATATATAACTATATATGAATGCCTAGTTAAGAAGTAACAGAGCTATATAAGCAAAGCGTAAAGTGCTGCCAGAACGCACACGCAACGCAGTTTAGCGAAGAGGAAGACCAAAAAGGAAGACCGCAAAAGAAATAGAAGAAATCATTATGTTACACTGATCATAGGGAAAATATACCTTCTCCTTACCCCTCCCTCTTTATTCCTTTACCAAGCAGTATAACACTTAAAATGCTAAATGCAAATGGAGACAAAAGCACGGAAGATACTTTAGACGATGATAGTAAAATAATTGTGGTGTCAGATAAGACGGACTCCAGTGGTGACACAAAGAAGAAGAAGAAAAAGGTGCGCAGGATGGAACAGAAAAATTAAAAAGAATACTTGAACGTGGCGCGTAGTGGGCATGTCCTCCATTCGGTGCACATAGTGTGTTTCCCCCCAATGAGTTGTCTACTTCGTCGTACACGACGTCCTCTGTTGCATCACATGTTGCGTGCCATGTTGCTGTATTTTGACCTTCCTTCTGCCGCGTCAACCTATATTAGTCTACATTTTTCCGCGTTTCGCATCGTTTGCGAATTCATAAAAATTGATTTCACTCCAACTTGGCAACTTGGAGCAATGGCTTCTTAGTCTAAAAAATTTTGGCAACGTATTTCCCATCCTATTCGTTCCCTCCCCCGTGCAGAAAAATAAACTGAAGAAAAAGAGAAGCGACAGTAGCAGAAAGTACTCCACGGATAAAAGCATCATAAATCTCACAAAAAGCGTCAAGGACCAAATAGTACAGGAAACGTCAACAACCGATAAAATAAGCAAGGCAACGAATGATGATACCACCGCAGGGTACAGTGACGAATACAGTGCCGAGTACGCCGTTGAACACACGGGGCGGCAGAACAACACCGAGGAAATCTTCACTATACAAAATAATCGGAGCAAATTTGTCCGTCTGTTGCCTGTATTTTTTATTTTCCTTCTTTTATTCGTCATATACCTCATATATGTAATGGTAAGTGTTGTGGGGGAATGTCCTACATAGAGGGCGGTGACTCTATTTGGTGGATGTCCTTGTAGCATCTTTCTGGACGGGAATGAACCATTTGAAGGGTGCTATGTGGAAAGTTAAAAAAAAAAAAAAATGATTATCTTTTTTTCGAAAGTGCAAAAATGTGTCAGCCAAATGGTTTACCTTTTGCCAATTTCCCTTGTAGTATCACTGCCTGCCACTAATAATGAGAAGCCACAGGAAGGTGTACGTCAATTACGACTTGAAGAGGTATGCTTGGGGTGGTAGTGGCGCGCTTTTATGGAACTTTCGAGCTAGATGGGGAGATTTAATATTTGCCCCACTGGTGCGTATGAGTTTGTGTAAATGTCAGTGCCTGACTTGGCCACTCCGCCTTACCACTTCCCCTAACCACTCCCCTCCACAGAGGAATCGCCGAAGTAGTCATTTTCCACGTCAGCCTAATCATGTACCTGGTGAATTACCTTCTATCCATAGTAGTCCCCCCCGGCTACATTCCAGACACCGATGAATGGGAAATTAAGGATCACCAAGAAAATTACGCAGACCATATGGATAATTACTTATTGGAGAAAAAAAAAACGGGAGAAAGGCGGTACTGCAAATGGTGTTGCAAATTCAAACCTGATAGGACTCATCATTGTCGAGTTTGCAAAAAATGCATTTTAAAAATGGATCATCATTGTCCGTGGATATATAACTGTGTTGGGTACAAAAATCACAAGTACTTTATGCTTTCCCTAATCTACTGTTGTGTGACTACTGTTTTTGTGTCGATAACGATGTTCAATTCGGTTAGGGATGCCATAAGTCACAGGGAGGTACGTCTCTCCAGAGCAGCTTTCGTCCATCATTCGGGTGTTTCGATTAGCGTTCCGAGGAGCGCTTTCAGGCAAATGGGTTTTATGCCTTGGTATTTGCATAACGCACACTTAGAGGGACACCCATGGAGGAATTCCAACTGTTTGTGTTTTCAGTTGGCAGGATTCGCTAAGTCGAAGTGGTTAATGGTTTAATTTAAAGTAACTTATTTTATTTTATTTTATTTTTTTTTTTCCTTCCCCCCTTTTCTTTTAGACCCCATTTAACGAGTTGTTTTTGCTACTCTTCGGAGAAACCCTGAATTCGTTCCTCGCCCTTATTATCACTTGTTTTTTATTTTTTCACATCTGGTATGCAGAAATGTGCACCCTGATGGGTGAATATATCCCCGTGAATTTTAGCCTTCCCCTCATTCGTGTTACTTTCTCCATTGTGATAATTCTGTGTGTTCATTTTTTTTTTTTTCCTCCCCTCGTAGGCTCATGTATAAGGCCATGACGACCATCGAGTTTTGTGAGAAGCAGACGAATTACCGAAATCAGTCCTACTCGGTAATGCGTCATTTTTGACAGTGTCCCTTTCCACCTGTTTATGCTTGTCTACCTGTGCTCACATTGACTCCTTCCTTATCCCGCAGAAATACTATAACAAAGGTATGTACCAGAATTTCAAGGACGTTTTCGGAGAATCGCCATTCCTTTGGTTCCTGCCAATAGGTAAATTTTTAACTTTGCCTTTTCACAGATGACTGTTCAGTTAAGCGGCTGTATGATCTGTTTTTTTCTTTTTTTCTTATTTTGACGTCCTTTCTTTATTCAAGGAAAGGTTTTATCGAAATGTGTGTAGCAGCATGCTTACCTTGACGGTGTCGACCGGGGCTAATTCCATACAACCATTTCTTCCCCCACCAGACAACAGAAAAGGCGACGGAATAAATTTCATAAAGCGCTACAGTAAGGACTACAGCGAGAAAACGTCAGAGGAAACGATCCCGATAAAATCTAGCTGCTAATAAATTTTATCTGATCCAGCTTAGGACCCATGTCCGAATTTTTTTAGTGTGCGTTCATCAGAAAATGATGACGGTCGATTGTTGAAACGGTTGGAGGTTGGCCAAATAATGGAATGCTTTTTGCGAACCTATTTTTTCCCACTTTGGAGTCGCCCTTGCGCTATGCCCACACGCATATGCGGACTATTTTTATTTTACTTTTTTTTCGTACTTGTGTTTGTTCCTTATCACATCGCAAAATTCTTCCCCTCTTGAACAGCGAACAACATGTGTGTGTGTGTGTCCCCCAGAGGAGTAACACCCACGCACATATCTAGTCTTTTTCTTTTATATATGTATGTACGTATGTATGCCGTTATTAAAATTTATATTTTCACCGTTAATGTAGTTTTTTCTAGTTTTATTAATTTTTTCGTTTCTTCCGTCTCGCGGCGGATATTCCTCGAGCGGCACGCCCAGTTGCTGTGCTATGATGTGATATGCTTTATCATTCCACAATTTTGCAATTCTCCCGTTTTGCATTTTTACAGTTGTGCAATTTTCACACTTTTTTAATATGAACGTATGTTCGATTGGTCACACCACTGCATACGGTTTGTTCACTAATAACAACTTGCATATGCTTTTCACCCGAATTTAATTGGATTTGTTCAAAAAGACATATTTTTATTTTTCCACAGAAAAGGGGGGTTATTCCGGATGGATTTGTAAGCTCCTCTGCTTTTTTCGCGACAATAGCCAAATTGTTTTTCCACCTTTTCGTGGCCAAGGTCACTGTCATAAATTGGGCGAGGTGAAATGTGACAACTTTGCGAAGGGGGTGGTGCAATTAGGATGGGAAACTTGTCAACACTCGGCGATAATTCCCTTTTTTTTTTTTTTTTTTTCAAAAATGAAAAATTTGATTTGTAGTACACCGAATTGAGCTTGGAATGAAGGACATGCGTGTTTTTTTATTTTGCACTTTCTCGATAGCGTCTGCTAATATGTCACACCTTTTTAGGCACACCAGGACATTGACTCAGTTGAAAATGCACGAGGGGCAAATTAAATGAGGGGAGGCCATTTTTTCTGAACACGCACGTTTGATCAGCATTGCAAATTTTGCATGATGAGTGGGAATGTTTTTTTATTTTTTTATGAAGTTGTAAACCCCTTTCGAAAGAGCCCTTCAACATATAGACCCGAATAACTGCCCCCGTTACGCCAAACTGTGGACTGCTAATTAAGGATGATAAGATGGAAAACCTTTTGAATGAAAAGAAAAATTTTATTAGACATGTTTTGATGAACGCGCCTCCTGGGAAAGTAGCCGACTTGGTATCAGGTGTGGAGGGATAGCATGCTGTGCACACGTTCCCGTGATGCATGCAGGAAGGGGGGGTGCTACAAGTTGACCACTCCAAATGTTGCTAGGCATAATCTCCTGTCGGCTTACGCTTGTATGTAGTTTCCCACCCGATTTAACACCTTCACGCAGACTTAAAAACCCTCTTTGGAACAAGTGCGGTTATTCAAAATTCAATTGAAGAAGCCGTGTCCGCTTACAATGAAAAGAATTATGCCATCATTCCCCTCTCGGGTGACGAATATGTAATAATCCTGTCAAATGAGTGAAGCTGCTATTTCGTTGAGGGAGCAGCAGTGAGGCTTACACCTCCGCATGTCCCTACGAAAGTGCTATAACCTGATCATGTTGGTCTATCACCCTTTCATTAACACATATGAGCTGAAAAAACGCCCCCAATAACTTCCCCACGCGAAGGTCATCACCTGTGAGGAGTCCAAAGTTGGAAATTCGTACCTCCAGCCGAAGTTGAAATCGTTGCATGACGTTAACCACTTGAAGAAGGTACTCCCACACGGAAAACTTTTTCCTCAACAAAATATATGTTGTACGTGCTTCCTTTCACCTTTTCGTAAATTTTACGAACACATTTTTTTCGTTAGAAGATAAACACAACGGTGGACTTTGAAGAAGTGACCTACCCAGAGCTTTTGGAAAATTATAGGTTCGACATTTGTTCATCAAAGGGGACAGATTACTTCGCCTTTTTCTACTGCACGGATGGGGAAGTAGAACATGCGTAATTTCACGAACATTATTTTGTTTTCTTTTTCTTTGCTTTATTCTTTTTCACCCATTTATCGCATCCCATGTGACAGAAAAAGCTGCAGCGCAAAACTGGAGGAGTATGTCCAAGTGCACTACTCGAAATGGAACGAACTGCAGACGATTAATTACCCAACTGTTAATATCAACTCGAAGAATGGCCTTAGCGTGAAATGCTGCTCGTCCGTCTACGCTACGGAGAGCGAAGGCAGATTTAATCTCCTCCTCATCATCTGTTGCGACAGACACTATTTGAAAAATTTCCAGTAAAAAAAAAAAAAAAAAAAAAAAAAAATGCCAAAATGTTCATGTACAAATTTGATTAATAGCCAAACGATGGAGATGTTCATTTTTTTTTTCCCCCACAGCGCCAGTTCGTGGAGGAGCTCCTGGAATGTGACTTTTTTAACAACGGATGAGGAAGTTCTCTTAAATGTAGAAATAAAATTCGCGCCCTTTCATTTTGTCCTATTTGGACAAGTACCTGCCTAAATGCACATAAATGGTCGTGTGTGCAAAATATTTTCTCACATGACACTCGACAAAACGCATATTTCCTTTTGAAAATTTTCCAGGGCACCATAGACGTAATTCTCACATATTTCGAAGACGCGAACATCAATTTTAAGGCCACCAAGTGTTTTGAGAAAAGGGTCCATGTGAACAACGTACGGATGAATGGATGGAAAAAAAAAGGATTGAAAACAGGGGGAACAAGACCTTTTTCGTATTGACTTTCCTATTACTGACGCCTCACCTTTTACACATTTCTAACCCATTTGATATAATTTTTTCCACTTAGGATGTTGACAATTTTTCGGCAAATATTTTGTCCGCCATACGGGAGTGTGAGAATTGCGCGCTGTATGAGTTAAACGAGTTTCTTATCCATATAGGTAATTTGCATAAGGGGTTATCAAGCTTGCTTCGTGCAGAATGAGAAGGCCTGTATGAACGTGCACCCACCCATGTGTACAACTAAGCAAGACAAAGTTGCACGTAACAAAGGAAACCCTCCTATTTGTATCCCGTTTGTTCACTTCTTTCAGATAAGGAACTGATCAAGAACACACGGAAAATAATACCGTTCAATGGAGACAAGTTTGACTGGAAGGAGACGTACCATGACATTCCAGCTCAAATTAAGTAAGCACATGCATGCTAATAGGTGTGCTTGGAAACACGTGCCTATTTATAAAAGTTGTATATAGAGAACTAAAAAAAAAAAAATGTCCTGCACTGCATCGTTTGCGTATATAGCAATCGGACGCTCTTAAACGTGCGCCATATACACGCCGTGCGAAGTGCTGTTGCTACTAAAACATTGCCTCACCAAAGATGAGTTTGTAGGATATGCTCCAAAATTCGAATGCGTCCTATTTCTGCTTCCGCTTCTGTTGGTGCTTCAAATCCTTGTGTTCCAAAATTTTCACAAAAAACTTCTTCTTCTTAGTGACAGCTAATTTTCCGAGATCCTTCATGTTGTCAATTTTTAAGGACTTCACTTTCTTCCTGACATCATGGGGTAATGAGTGTTCCAACAGTTTGAGTTGCATGAAGTTTTTTACCTTATTGTCTTCTTCCTTTTTCCTGTTTTCATTCTTTTTTGTTTTTTCGTTTATTTTTTCCTCCAGCTGCTTTAGCTTTTTGAAGGACTCCAGGCTCAAGTCTTCATCGTTTATCATTCTGCTTCTGGTTCGTTCGGTGATGCCTCTTAAATAACTTGGCCTTTGTAATTTTGCGCCTACTTTGGATCGGCTCCTCAAGGATGGAAAACACTTCCTAGAGTTTGGGGCTAATTATATGCATAGAAAAGCAGCAGTGGTGGCACGGCAAAGTTATTACATCAAAAGAATTGCTGCGTTTTTGTTTTCTCCCTTTTATTCGTTACTGCATAGGTAATTTTTATAGTTATACTTTACTGATTTATTTTTCTGCGACTTTTTGGATTGTTTAATATGCGTAAGATTGTTTCGCCACCAACGAACTCCCATTCGGTTCCATCACGCTCATTTTATTGCGTTGCAATGTAGGAGGAGCTCTAGCGAGAAGAGGATGGCTAATTCAGGAAAGGGTTAAAACTGAAAACGCAAAAGGGGAAAAGTATGCCATCTAAAGCTATCTTTTTTTTGTATACATTTTAAGAAGTGCCAAAATCGGGCAGCAATTTATGTTGTATTTTAAAATAAAAAAAAAATTCGAAAAGGGGAAATTATTACCTGCACGGCATATATTTTTTACGCAAAAACGAAAAAAAATAAGTTGACAAAAAAAAAAAAATAATGTTATTAAGCAAAATGAATTAACCTCATTACAAACTGTCATAAAAGCAAAAGCTGTTAATGATGAATAATCCCCCTTCACTTTACAAACGAATGAATGACGACAAAACGACGGCTTTATAGACATACGCGCAAATTCTTGGAGGGCAAATATGACCTTTCAAATTTGACAGATCACGTGCACACATATGTACGTGTTGTTCACTGGTCCGAGGATGCACATGAATATGCGTGCCATTTCGGAAAGGTGAAAAATTTACGCCTCCCATCTTGGACCCATCAATCAACATTCACTGCAGTTGAAGTTCGCAAAATTTTGACGTCAAAAATGGGTTTATTCGTCGCAGTTGTCTTGACGGCGGCTATATTTTCAATGCAAGTCATATTTTTGCTGACCCTGGCAAAAATGGTGTGTTTTCCATCCAAATGAGGTAATGGGGATAGGGTTATAAAAAACTGTGAAGAATTCGTATTAGGGCCATTATTGGACATACTTAATATCCCAGCCCCCGTATGCTTTAATTCTTTATTTATTTCATCTTCGAAATATTCACCGTAAATGCTTTTTCCCCCTTTCCCTGTCCCTGTGGGGTCCCCACCTTGGATAATATAGTTGGGAATAATCCTGTGAAATAGGGTGTTGTCATAGTAGCCCATTTCACATAAGGAATAAAAATTGAAACATGTTTTGGGGCTATGGTACCAGTACAGTTCTATTTCGAACTCACCCAGGTTTGTGTAAATGGTTATGTGTCCTCTTTCTGCTTTTCCTTTTAATTTATAATAGGAAATTTTTTCTTCAAAGGATTTTTTTTTTTCGGACACGGCGTTGATTATTTCTGTTTCTTCATTTTGTTCGTCGTCACTGTAGCCTTTACACAGGGTGAACATTTTAGGAGCTACACGATGGGGTCTCTCTTATAGTTTCTTGCAGTGCGTTTTAAGTTTAACAATATAAAATTGGGCTAATAATTTTATTGCCCCTTTGATACGTGAATGGACGTTCTTTTGTTGGGAAAGCCTTCCTGTGTTTGGTCCCCTTGTGCGTGCCTAGGTTGGTACGCGTATTGTACGCCTGTAATTACGACTAATATAGCAATTCTTGTGGAGCTGTTGCGACGATGCAATGCAGAACTTTAGAGGGTGGTCCACGTTAGCTACTTAATTGTTCTTTTCCTTTGCAATGGCGGAAAGAATCGCTTACAAAATGGTTAGCCTCCTTTTTATGTACTTCTTTAAGCGCGTATCTCTTTTGACGCTTCAACGGAGGTATCATTTTTGATACGTAAGTAGAAGCACCTGTATTTTGATTTTCCTCTTTTTCAATTAATTCGCGTCATGCTGCAGGGGCCTACGCGCAAGATGAAACGTTTAACGTTGGGGGTTATACTCATCGCCCATTTTTTGGTAGATCGTTTTGTGTTTTTTCTATCCTTGGTGACAATTTTGTTTTGCCCTTTTGTGCGTCACGCGTCGGGTGCTCAGAACAATTTTACAAAAAAAAAAAAAAAAAAAAAAAAAATTCATTCTGTGATCTACCGTCACGTAGGCACACCTCAGTACCACACGTTGGCGGTTGGCGGGAGTTACCCCTATTTAATAGGATCTTTGAGGGGGATTTCTCTACCATTTGCGTAAATGCTACGTTTAATGTGACACGTTCCTCACCCCATATAGTCCAGCAGGGGCAACAGTTTGAAACGGCCCTGCCGATTTAAAATTATTTAAAAGGAGCAAATTGTTTTCTTAAATAGTTTAATGGGAGGAAGGGAAACTAACTAGTGGGCGACCTGAAATGCAAACTGAGATGATGGTGTCTCCTCAGGATGTTACAGGCCATTTATAAGTTGGCATGAAATAGGCCCGTAGGTACATATTAAAAATAAAAAAAAAAATAAAAAAAAAGCAACAAAATGGGGGATGCCAAATTGTAGCTACAAAATGGCAAGGGTATTTTTTCACCCCCTCTGTAGCACAATATCCACACAAATATGCAACCTTCTCATTTTGTGAAAGTTGCAAAAAGTTTGCTTCTGAGCTTTTGTGCGCACGAGACGAACGTGTGGCGATGTACGGGGGGGTAGGAAAGAAATCTCCCCCGTTTATGTTGGCCGCAGTTACACAACCAGCAGCAACACCACCACCACGACCATCACCCCTACGGTTGACACTTCATGTTGTCCCTTTTTATAATAATAAAATCATCGAACTTTCTGTCGTGGGAAAATACAAATTCATCAACTTTGGGATAAATTTCCAAAGCGGCGCTGGAAAGGTGGTCAACGCTGTCATTATTCTGTTCACGTGAAAGGGGCAAAATCGTCTTAGGAATAACGTAATAGGCAATTTTGTTTAAAAATAATTTATTGTACAATTTGGTCATATTTTTAAAATTAATATTTCTACTTTCAGGCTCTTCATTTGGATCCTTTAACAAAATTAAGCGAATGATTTCTTTTTTTTTTTTTAATTTTTCCAACTTGTCTTTATTTTTGCCAAAGTGGTCTCTGTACTCGTAGGCAATTTCTTCCCTATTTATGAGGGTTAAAATTTTTAATAAATTTTTTCCCGTTAAATTAAGCAAAAACTCACTTAAAAAGGTTAATCGTTCTTTGTTGTTCAGCACATGTAGTCTTTTAATTAGGCCAATGCCGTTAAGGTCTTTCTTTAAAATGATGCCACATTTTGTGTGCAAATTGATATTTTCTTCAAGGTTAATAACTGTTGTTTTGTTTATGCGGTTTGTGCAGGAGAATGCGCTCAGGATATTTTGCGTGAAGCTGACTCTTCCTGTGTATGTGTGTCCAAGAACCCCGTAGGTAATTTTCCTATCTGTGTTAAACAAGCTTTTCACAAGTGACTTTACAAATATTTTGTAGTTGGTACTGTCGGTGGGGATACTGCTTGAACTCCCTGGTGCCAATTTTGGTGCTCCATTACTTCCTCCCATCACTAAATAGCTCAGATTTTGCCTCTGATAACATATAAACGGTATAGTTAAAAAGGAGGTGCGAAAGAAATGTAGCCACTGTTGGATTAGAGGCACCTCGACCAAATCGCATTTATTTAAAATTAATATGACTTCCTTTTTGCACTGCTTAATGAAGTCTATTATGTCTTCCTCTAAATACAATAACGGGTTCCTAACATCGATGATATAAAACAGGGCGTCACAATTTCGTATAATTTCTAGTAGGTTATCCACGTGTAAGTACTTCTCATTCAGTGAGGGGTACCTTTCTTCCTTTGCCTTTTCGAACATGTGCATTTTTGTCGCGAAGTTTAGATCCAAATAGTTGTAAAAGGGGATGGCACATGGGTTAGCTTCTCCTACAGGTGCGCTTTCACATGTCGTGCTACCATCCATGGTGCTATTTAAAAGTGCGCCGCAGGGGACATTAATTAGTTCCTCATGAGGGACCCCCTCCGAGGAAATGTCCAGCTGAAACATCATATTCTGCAGCGTGCAGTCATCGTGTTGATCCAGGCTGAATTCCTTGCATGTATCCTCATCACTGTTATTTCTATTTTTTTTCTTCGAGGAAATTATTTTTATATTACTTAATATGTCCTTTTTAAAAATACATTCTGGTATTTTCATAGATTTCTTCGTACTCCTCCTGTGATGGATTTTTGTCTTTTTAATGATTTTTTTTAGTTTCTTCTTATGTGCCGCTACTTTCTTTGAGATGGCATATTTCTGCTTAAGGGGTTGCCTCTTACTCGTTTTTCCCAGCTTCACCATTTTGTTCGATTATCCTTATGCGTATGGAATGGTTAGACAGTCCTTGGTACAAGGATAAAGGTAACGACAGGGCGCAGAAGTGGGGTGGCTCATCAGACAAAATGAAAAGTTGCCCCTTCACATGAACGGTTAAGAAAAATAAAAAAAGGGGTGGTGGGTTCAAACGGAAGAAGTAGGCTGACAAAGTGGGCCCACTTTTTCATTCGCACAAGAGCATATTATTGCACGTGTATAAGCCCCATGACAGCACACGCGTATGTTCAGGTCGCGATGGTACAGAGTTACATAGGTAAAGCAGAATGAATAGTACGACTTTTAAAAGTGGGCACTGTAATGTTGCCTGCTACGTTTGCTTAAAGTGGAAATGCCTTTATGCCACTCCACAATGTAGGATAAAAATACAATACAATGGAATAATTTCTAAATTTCGTTCGTTTTTGCTGTTCAAGCCGTCGCAGCAAAAAACCTTCAAAGTGGAACAAAAAAAAAAAAAAAGGATTTCCCCACTTCGCTTAAGCAATATGGCACTATAACATACGTATTTTTATCTATTCAAATGGATAGATAAAGCAGCGATATCTTTTTTATAAAAGTAGATGAGTTTCCAATTTTTAAGCAACTCTTTTGTAAAAATATTGTTATTTTAAAGGGGGGAAAAAAAAAAAAAGGCAGCTTTTCAATTTGCTGGTAAAAAGCAAGGGCGATAAAAAAAAGGAGCGGATTTTTTTTTTTTCCTTTTTTGTGTCGTTTCGGAAAAACCTATGCATATTATACAGGTTCTAGCTTGATGCCACGCGCTTAGTACAATTTAAAATTCCGCCATTTGGAAAAAAGCACATACAAATTGGTGAACACCGTAAAGGAAAAAAATGAATTCAATCAAATGTACAGAATGATTAAATGGAGTCATTTTTTTGTTCAAAAATTTGGAAAAAATTTACTTTTCCATTTTTGGAAGCATTATCCATTTTTTATAGGAAGAAAGGGCATATAGAAGTTAACCCAACTTGGCCAACTGACAGAGGTGGCACTTGTTTTTCCGTTCACATATAATATAGCGTATGCGAACCGTCTTGTGTTATCCTTTTCCCAGCATAAGCAGCGAGGAGGCGAGAGGAAATTTTTTCCCCTTTTTCCGTTGTTTTTTTTTTTCTGTTTTTTGCCTGTGCAAGGAGCAGAAGTAAGCAGTTTATTTTTATTTAAAGGTTCCCTTTTCTTCAATTTTGACAATACGATTGTGCTTGGACATGCCCAATTAGCATGTTGATAAGGTAAAAGTGGATGGCACAATCGAGGGAAAAGGTAAAAAAATGAAACCCAAGTCTTAGCGAACTTATTTCCGCCTACTTTTATCCATGCATTAATGGGAAAATAACTACGGGGAGATCAAATTCCCCCTTTTGAGGAAGTTTACATTTTTAAGCTTACACAAGGGAGCTCCGAAACGTGGTCGTTCTTATTTTGTTGTAATATTTTTATCATCCCCGTGTGAAAATCGGACAATATTATCTTGTATGCTCAATATGTTACAAATAAATCGCTTTAATAAACCCGGAAAGGGCCTTCTTTTAAATAAATAATTGTGCAGTTAGACAATGGCACAATTCTGTTCCCGTTCACCATGCACCTGTTCACACGCAGTTATTTTGTTAAGCCAATCGAAATGATCACTCAGATGTTTTTACGAAGAAATGTAAAATTATTCAGCCATTCGCAATATGAATGTAGAAAATGTGCATGAATCGGGATGGGCACGTTTTTCCCTCATTTGGGGGTAGGGATAAGCATCCCATAAGTAGTACATAAATGGGGGAACATATTTTCATCCTCTTGGAGCCTGTACATCTGCCGCAAACTCCCCATATGGAATGCATTGAAAAGTTTTTAAACTTTTTTTTTATCCCCCCTGTGTTCAAGCGTTAAATGTAGCTTTCGTCATGTAAGCACCCATTTAGGGTGTCTAGAAAAAGGTGGGGGGGAACAAAAGCATATGCACATTAAAAAAAATACCTTAAGCCTTAAAATTTGTGAGCTTCTACTACATCTCCTGGGTTGACGCCCTCCTCATATTTGCTATCATCTGGTTGTATCTGCGGTGAGAGAAAAGATAGACGAAATTACACATTTTGGTATTACAGCCTAGGTAAATATGTCTGTCCCCATGTTGAGGAATTTTTTCCTCGCAAATAGAGCAGCATATGGATGGGCCTTTCAGACCCATTGACGTGCCCATGCATGTGTGTTTTTCATCACCGATCCGCGTGTTTCACATTTCTTCGTCCTGAGACATGACTGATGAGGATTTTCCAATTTGGCAAAATCGAACACGACGTAACTTTCCCGATCGACGAAGTAATCTATGACTTCGCAGAAGTACCCCTCAATTTTGTTTTCTAAAAGGGGAGATGAACCGGGATGCACAAAATTGGTGAGGGGTCGTCTGTTATTGTAACCGCAACGGAGTACCCATTGGAGGGTCCGTTGTCCATTGTCTGTTTTTTTTTTTTACCCATTTTGTTACCATCCTTCGGAATAGGTTGAAAATTCAGTACCATAAAGTTTTGCATTTTTTCCTGCGAGAAGTTTTTTTTTGTGGGAGAAGTTGATATAATGGGAAGTTGCAGCACCCGTTGGGGGGGCAGTCTGCACTCTAGGCTTCAATTACCTTTGCCTTTTTTATGGCCTCATTTAGGGTTTGGAAGTAAAATTTCTCCACCTTGTGGTTACATATACCTTGTGCGTTTACAAGTGCGGGGGAGAATTGCTCAAATATTTTTTCCTTCACGCTGGTAAGCCACCTGAAGGGAAGCCGGTGAGGTTGTGTCCACATAGGGGGTATGTGCTTGTAACCAGCTAAGCTTATCATCAGAGGAGGTTCTTTTTTTCGCAGAATTTGCTCCCTTTTTATGTTACAGTTCGTCATGTCTTGGTCTTTTAAGGACAAATTTTTTGTCATAGCAAAGTCGGATTTCTTGCTTTGTGGCATTGTATAGGAAGTAATTGCAGAAGGGGTCTTCATCACAGTACTTTCGCGACAGGGGGGTGAACACATTTTGTTTGAAAATGAACGGTGTTGCTTAGAATATTTATGTAAACAGGGTCCGAATGTACAATTCTATGCACATCGGAGGGGTAACTCCTCTGAAGAAATAATATTTTGGTTCCAACCAGTTCTCCGTGGTTTACGCTGAGGGAGGATCTCCTTTTACTTATAACTAGGAAGAAGAAATAAGAGGTGATTAAAATTTTCTCCTTCATTTTATGGTTGACGGAAAAAATCGCATTGAACATAGCTTCCACATTTTCAACTGACCATTATAATTTTTGCAGTCGAAATACGATTCTGGAAGGAAGAAAGGAAAAGGGATTAGGCAAATCAGGAGGGGTATCGTGTCACCCCATTTGGTGATGTAGATCATTTGAGGGGAAAAGGTGAATACTTGGAAGGACCAAATATTTCTTTTGCGTTATCCCGTTGTCGAAGTTGAATCCGGACGCCTGTCCATCGGGGTGGGGGAAAAAAAAGACGAGGCACACACGTGTATACATGCATTTTTGTATTTACGTGCCCACGTTGTGGAGAGAAATAGATGCGAACGATTAGTGCATAGTTACAGCACATTTGCAGTGGCACACTTGTCCTGTGCGCCAAAATTGTAAACTGGTAAGAAGCAAAGAATAGAAAGTTCATTTCCCACCACGGTATTGGCAACTGCCAGGAACAGACAAAAGTAGCTTATCCCTCGGATGACGCACCTCATTTTCAAAATGACAAACAAAGTGAATTACAAAAAAGGGGGTGAACAGACAACGTAGGGAGTGAAGAAAACGCGGAACAAATTATCGTGTAAGAGGTGGAAATAACTTTGCACTGTTTTAAAAAAAAAAAGGGAATAATCTTAATTTGCACGCTTTTGCTGAAAAAGACGATCTCCCCCCCAAATGATGTAACTAATTTGGACATTAAAATCAATTTGGATTATCTCCTCGTGCTGACCATTCGATGGGGACCTCCGAATGTATATACAAAGCGGTGCAATTAGTAGGTGACATAAAAATATACGCATTAAAAAAAAAAAAAAAAAAAAAACATTCAGCGGAGCAACAACATAGAAGCTTCATGACTCGATCACCTGGAAGGTCTAGCAGCGTTTCGGCAGTAGAGCAGCTTTGTAACTTTCCTTCAAGTTGCCTTTACGTTCGTGCGTTTTGCAAATTTTACCATTTTTTAAAAGAGTAAAGGCGCTTTATAATGTTTTAAAATGAAAGGGGAATGGGGAGGAAGTCATATTTAAAAAAGTTACAGCGAAGCAGCGAAAAGAGGAGGGGAAGCTAATCAACATATCTTTTTTGTCTACATTAATATAAATACACTAAAAAAATTTTTTTAAAATAGCTCCTCCTCAATTTAGCTAAGCGGGTTGGACATCTCGTATAATTCTTAACAAAAAAAAAAGAAAAAAAAAAAAAAAAAGGCAGTACGACTGTCAGCATGATGCTAACTTTGTCAATATTGCAAAAGGGGAAAAAGAAAAAGAAAAGTGGAGACACAAATGAAGAAATTAAAAAGATTCAAATTAGTTACAAAAAAGGGGAATGCATATTTGCGGGATGAAAAATGAACTTCATTTTTTTCCCAAAGGTGTATGTGTGCAATTTATTCCGTAAGGGTTGCACAAGTTGGTGCTGCAAATGGGGTTGCTTGGCAGGCTATTTGAAGTTCAGCAGAGCTGCTCAGAGGTGACATATTTTGCACCGTTATCAGTAGCTTCTCATCGTTTCAAACTGATTCAAGGGGCATTTCTTCTTTCCCCCTCACCCGATGACGAAGTGACTCTTGAAACCCATTTCCTCCTTGGAGTCCTCCACCTTCTCGCGCCTGTCCAGGATGAAAATCAAAATTCCAATGACGGTCAAGCAGATGAGGGTGATATAAATGATGGAGTAAAACTTCTTAGACGGATTGACGGAAAGCTGAATTTGCCACTTGTTCGCATTGTCCAGCGGGTATGGAATGACAATGATATGCGAATTTGGTATAATGGATACCCACATGTTGTAATATTTCTCTTCATGTGTTGGCATGCCTACGTAGAACTCTTCCACGTAGTTACTGGTTCTGCCAAGTCCAAACAGAACATACGGTAACTGCAAAGGGGAATGAGCGGACTGGCTTTTCTGAATTCCAATTCGGCTGGATTTAATACCATTCACATCAACCACGGTAATTTTGAATGTCGGTCCATGGGCATTTCCCCCTAGCGTTTTGGTCGTTATTTTATCCTTCTCCTTGTAACAATCGTTAACACATATGCCATTTAAGGCGGTCGATTTTAGGAAAAGGGAATCCGTTTCGTTGCTTCTGATGAATCCGACGGCCCCATACTTGCTCTGCTTGCTAGACGTTTTGTACTTGCCAAAGATGAGTATATCTAATACGCCATTTTCAAAAATGTCAAAAAAAGCAGAATTGTAAACATCCGTCACGAATTCGTCTGGAGATGTAACGAATTGGTAAAAATTAAAGAACCCCCGAATATCTATGTTATTTTCTTCATATACACCCTTCTGTTCATTTTTATAAATGCGCACATACTTCTGACCTTTATCATTTTTCAACGTTATTAGTAGGTCTAAGAACCCGTCGTCATCTACATCTCCGACGCTTAGGTAGTAAGGGTAGTCTGCATTTCCTGACAAGTGCAAGCCAGACGTATCTACCACGGATATGAAGTCATCATTTAATTCTTGCACAAAGGTGAAGTCACTTTCTGAGCATAAGTTGGATGCCAATCTGCATTTACTTTCATCTGGTTTTTGCCAAGAATGGTCACATATCTTTTTTTGAACATTTGGGATGAAGAAAATTTTATCATCACTGACACAGCAGTAGTTACAGTAGGAGCTTTTGGTACACGTTGGAACTACAATATCGATGGATCCATCTCCATTAAAGTCTCCAAAGAGGACTTGCAAAGAATTGGGTGGTAAATTATAATTTTCCTTATACTTCATGTAGATGCTTTTTCCATCCACTATTTTGTTTAGCCATATTTCTAGGGAAGTGTTTTTTTTTGCGTTTTTTTTATCATATACAGTGAACACCAAATCGGCCTTACAATCTCCATTGATGTCTACAACTGCACTCGAATTAGGGTTGGTAATTTCGCCCACTTCTGCGTCATCAAATAGGTCCATATTTTTCCACAGCGCACTTTTGAATGCCCCTTTTTTGTTAATCCAGACGAAGCGAGAAAAACCGCCTGGCTCACTGGAAGGTTTTTGTCCTATAAGATCTGGCAGCCCATCATCATTTATATCACAAACAAGAGGGTGAACATTACTAAAGTAGATGCTTCCATGAGTTTCTTTTGCGCCTCCCTTTTCGTTACCGGGTACACCATCTGTTTCCTCGGAGTCACTTTCCGCATCTGATATGTTCTCATTTAAACGTTCCTTCTTTCTTGAGTTAAATACCTCTTCCAGTTGGTCATTTTCGTTCTGCAAAAATGACGCAATATAATACTTGGGATATTTGTTACTATCCTTAGGGTCCTTAAAAAGCGCGAGGACGTCTAGCGCGCCATCGAAATTGAGGTCAATCGCAATGACGTTCAAGACTTGTCCTTCCAAGGTAACATCCGCGTGGTGCACAAATTTGTTTTCATGGACGTTGAAGATGTGCACATAGATAGTACTCATCTGCTTATCCTTGTCATAATTAAAAAGAATCAAATCCGTTTTCACATCAGAGTTGTAATCCCCAAAGTCGCCAATCTCTGCGTCTATGTTCAGTCCAAGGTTGTAATTTATTTTGTACTCTAACTTTTCCATAGGACTTATAGACTTCCATTTTTCGAACAAGTTCCAGTTATACCCTTGGACGTGCAAACCTGTGTAATTCGCTTCATTTTCTTTCCCTGATAGGTGTATAAATGTTCTCTTTATGATGCTGTACAGGAATAGAAGGGACACCAATTCGAACACAATGCCGTACTTTCTGCATATTGCCATGTTGAGTCTTTTGCTGAGCGCGTGGAGCGGGGAAAAAAATAGGTCACCAAAAGTGGTGTATACACAAGGGGTGCTACTTAAAAAATAGGATGCTTTGTTCCCTATCAAATATGTCCTTTTTTTGTGTTAAAAGGGAAAGAATCGCCCGTCTACGTCACGTATGGCTTATGCGCACGTCAACGGTATGCTATGCCCCGTTCCCTAAAAATCATTTTAAGGAGTGGCCAAAGGGGAAGACGCGTTGGGGCAAACGTTAGGGAATCTCCACGATATTTAATAAAGGCACATACACACACACGCGAATAAAAAAAACCACTTTGTGTAGTGGTTCTCATTTGCGGGAAATTTCAACAACCTTTGAATTCTGCCAACATACACAATGAGATGTTTCAAAAGTTCTTGATAAAATAAATTCATATGCAAACAGGAGAATTTAAAAAAAGAAAAAAAAAAAAAAAGCCAAATCAGAGGGAAGAGCACGTATAAACATGCATTTAATCAAATGTCATGTCGTCTGTTATGTTGTGCAAAGTTATATACTACACGAATTCGTGAACAAATATGTACATTTACAGGCGGACTGCTGAATGAGGGGGCATTTCCCTAGCAACAGAACAGGTTAAGCATGTTAGTTGGACTTGACACAAATGGGTACATACATATGTTCAGTAGGTATGCCCTGCACGTATTTATATCTGCCTCTGATGCGTAGTCCGCAGCAGTACTGCAAACAATGCGAAAAAATTCATAACAAAAATTCTCTCAACATTGCATAACGAGCCATGTTAAGGGGATGAAAATGCCGCCAATTGTGATCATTGTGCGGCGAAGTATGCCTAATTATGGCTAAGTATGCCAAAGGATATACTAGCAAATGGGGCAAGCGGCAGGAAAAAAAAAAAAAAAAAAAAAAAAAATGCTGCTTGTGAAAATACGTATGGCGTGATGAAAAAGCATCGCAAGTGATAAATGGATAAATGAGTAAGATCAAATTGGAAGGAAAAAATTTCCCAGCGTTTTCACTCACTGCGGCTTTAATTCGCACCAGTGTTCCAGTTATATCAATGTGCGGATGCGCGTTAATTCGATTCATTACTTATGCTACAATGATATAATATATGCGTGGTGCGTGCTTTCGGAATGTATAAGAAGTGCCCTGCTTTTTCGCAAGGCACCTCGGCAAAAGAGCAGGGATGGGATTTAGCCAGGGGTAAAAACGATGGGCTATAATATGCCCAATTCTCTTTAACAATTCAAAAGGTAAAAAAAAAAAAAAAAAAAAAAAATCAAAAATTAAAATTAACGCTAACGTTAGCGTAAATGTGAAGGTAAAACAGGATCAAATGCACAAACTGCGCTCAAGCGTCGAGCGTCAAATGCCAAAATAAAATTCCCTCTTTTCTTTTACATGAATGTTTGGAAGCTTTGTACCTCTGCAGGGTGTACCAGCGCCTCGTACCTGTTTGGTCCAATTTTCAGCCCAAAGAAGAACGATATGTTTACCACTTTGGAGTTATTTCCGGTGGGGCGCTTAAAAAGGTAGGAATTTCCCTCGTTTATTACGTCCAAATGGGAAGTGTACATATCTACGTTATATTCCTACCCGTCTTTACTTAAAATTCTTCATTGGGAGGCTCATTCGGGCTACAAGAAAAAAAAAAAAAAAAAAATTAATCTTAAATTAAAAGTTGGCTTAAAAGGTGGTACTATCAGTCCAAGGCAGACACAACAAGATTGGCTGCACTTTGCTTAATGGTATATTTCGACAATGCTAGGACAAATGCGCGTGTTGCATGGTTAAGACATTTCGCCATATGCCCCACTCTCCCTACTTGCACTTCCTGTCCAGGGCCCAGTTCCTCAAATTGTGGTAGGTTGTAGCTCCGCAAATATTGTAGTGCGTCTTCAAGTTATAGTAATAAGGCAACCCGCCACATAAATTATCATAATCCAGCTGCTGCAGCAACTCAAAGTTGTATGAATTTTCATACATTTCTAATTTTAAAAAGTTAACCCCTTCTTCGTTCTTTAATTTAGTTAGCAGCTTTTCCATACTGTTGCAGTATTCGCAGTCTTCACTGTGGAAACAAAGGAGGTGTGGTAATTTTTTTTTTTCCAAATTGAGAAAAGAAAGGGCATTCCTTTTTCTTCTCCTCCTCCACGTGCCAGCTAATCTCTTATTCTGCGTAAAATCTAATGCTTGGTAAATCATCGGTGCTGCGTTCTGCGATGCTAAATGTTTTGAATGGTGGCCATTTTTTAGAACCACTCCCCTGACCGCGTTATCATTGTGGCGAACAAAAAAAGGACTTAAAAAAATTGTAAGAAAAAAAACGGACACAGAGACAATGCTAATTGTGCGAAACCGGGGTGAAAAAAACATGAGCAAAAAATTATTCGAAGTGGAAGGAGTTTTCACGTTTTGCTTTAGCTAACTTATATTTGTTATTGTGTGCAACATGGAGGCACGTATGTGTGGGCAGATGGTCTTAGGACTAATTCGGCTTCATCAAATATGTTCCCTTTTTAATTATACACGATACGAAATGCGACACGATAAAAATTGCTCTGCATGGTTACTTCTACTAATGCTGTGGTGAATGAGTCACGTGGGGTGAGTAACTAGTTTGTTTCTAATTTGAGGAGCGGCGTATTCTCGATCAGGAGAGGTACAAATTTGCTTTTTCCTAAACAATGTAGGTGGATTAAATTGGCATAATAAAAAAAAAAAAAAAAAAAAAAAGTGACTTCTTTTTTGTTATATGTGCTTATATACCAGAGTAACTGCTCACTAGTGTGGTAACAACTACGAGGAGTTTTTCAAATTAGCAAAATGGCACAAGCGTTGATTCCGTTTATATTTGCTCCCTCTTGCTTAGCAACGTTTTTCATGCACTTTTTGTAGTTGTGCGCGTAATGTGGCACATCATGAGAGGTGTATTGCTTCGTATGTGGCTATTTACTGGCAAACCAAGTGCCACGACACATTGTAACGTCACTTCCCAAGGTCGCCATGCTATGTTGATTTTCCAAAAATGCAGCCGAATGGGGGAGTCCCGCAAAAAAGGTGTATGTGAAAATTTTTAAGAAATAAACTTTTCTCTTTTTTCCACCCCCCTGCGGTTTTTGGGTGGCCCCAAAGGTTGCGAAACTGTGTATGTATAAAGCACGGTCAAAAGAAAGCGCGCACATACGAACGCACATACATTTAAAGAAACGGCCGAATGGGAAGCCAGATAGGGGAACAGAACACTCATGGAGCAAACCCTACACGCATCTTACCACGTAACAACAAATTGTAAACAATTCCATACTTGAAATAGGAAAGAATGAGCTCAGCAAAATTGACTTACGGAGAAAAACGATTTTTTTCCAGCTCCACTTTTACTATAGGAAGACCATCCCAACGTGGTTAACCCGTACATCTAGGTAGTCCCTCCAGAGCAACCCACCCCTCTCCCATGATAGAGGCAAATTTCTGCTATATTTGCACACGTCTGCCTTTCACATAGGCGGGCACCCCTTTAAGGCATCACACAATAGGGTACAAAAATATCCCAAGATGTGTTTGCTCCTTTTTTTCTGTATATATATGCTTCATGCTTTGAAATGCTTGAAAATAAACCCAAGAGTTAAAAGGGACACACATTTATTAGCACCTAACGATAGCACGTACAAGGGAAGACTACGCGAAAGAAACCTATGCTTATTAAGGAGTAAAATAAATTTAAACTTTTGGAAGAAGAAATATCATGAGAGGTCCATAGATGAAAAGCTGAATGTCATCCCAGTGTACATATTGACAAATTATAATAATTCACCCTACATATTTCACGAAAATGAAAAACAAGTGTGTTACCTTTTTCTATGTCCGTACGATGCTGAAAATATGCTGAATGATATAGTAAATAGCAACGGGGTGAGAAATACCAGGAATATAAAAATACATTACTTGAATATGCAGAAGGCTTATCAGCTGATAAACGAATTTTTACTTTTGAAAAAAGCAGAGAAGAGAAACCCTCATGTGGGAAAAAATAATGTCTGCTGGAAGTTAATCCCGTCAAAGAGACAAATGCAAAATGCGCATTTATTGTTATCCTTCAATAAAAGAAGCGAACTAGTATGTCCTATTTTTTATGTAGACGGGTATTACCTCCAACGGGATTCCAAAGACATTGTGCCTTTGTTTTTCGATGTGGAGGATTTGAAGAGCGCAATTGAAAAGACGCCCCTGAAAAATAACAAAATCAAGGTCCTAAATTTTGTCGACGTGATCTTTTCGGTAAGAGGAGAGCAACTGGGTAGAGGCGCAACGGGGGGGAATAACCCTCTCCGTGTGCACTTGTGCAGCCCCTAAGGGAGGAATTACAAATGCGCATCTTCATATTTTTAGCGTACGTGTGTGTTCTTTGCGTAACCCTTCTTGCGCATTTATCCTTCACATTCGCGGATGTGATATGCAAACGAAAAATTGCCACCTTTTTCGACAGGACGATCACAAGAAGTTTGGATTCATACCCAGTTCGAAGAGTGTGGCTTACTTGGACAAGTTGAAAAAGATTGGAGTGAGGAAGTCCTATTTTTAACTTGGCTTTTTTTATTCTTTTTTTTTTTGCAGTTTTTTTCCCCAACGCGTTTTTCTAATTGTGCACTCTTTTGTATATTACAAAATTTTTTATTTGCTAAATTGATTTTTTTACACCTCGTTGTGGGAACCTTTTTTTACAGTTTTTTGGTTTTCTTTTTTCGTCCGTTTGTTTTTTATAACATAGAGATTCCCCTTTTGAAAGAATTTGTCCTTTCTTTTTTCCATGTCGCCGTTATTTAATTTGTTTTTTTTTACAAAAACTTTAACCAAATTGTAAATTAGTCAATGTGTGATTGGTGCAGTGGCACACCCACAGGGACCAGGCAGTAATTTTACCCCACGGAAAATACCACTTGGTGGGAATACATTCGCGCGCAATTGATGGAAGCCAAATGAGAGTTAAAGTTGGGACAATTTCCTTTTTTTTCTTTTTTTTTTCTTGAAAATGAAAACAGAAGGTGTGCGAATTTGTCAGGGCAATCATCATGTGTCACAATTAAGTAGGACAGTAATGACACGTATGGAGAAAAAAATTATGGGTAGCTCCTCTTCCACATTATGGGGTAAATATTCTTAAGCATAAAATTACGTGATAAAGTCGTAAGTGTGTTTACACGTGTACACATCATTATTACACGTTCCAAATAGCTTAAGGGCAAATTTGAAATGTGAGGGGGAAAATAATGCCCAGAAAAAAACATGCTGGCAGAACTTTGCACACACACATGCAAAGGAGGGAAAAAAAAAAAAAAAAAAAAAAAAGGACGATAATCCCATATGGGGATACCAAAAAGAAAGTGAGGAAATTATGAAAATATGGCAGAAGAATATGATAAAAAAATGTATTAATTTCCCCATTTTTGCTTCAATCTTTTAACGTGTAAATTTGGTTAAAAAAGGGGGCTAAGGACATAGCACTGTTTTATGCTTTTCTCACATTTGTTATTTTTCGCGGAACAGCATTTTTATTTGTTGCTGAGCGGATGGGGTGGGGAATTTTCACACTCCGTAACGCATAGTATGATATGCATATTGCCAATCGTATCACTTTTTTTTTTTTTTTTTGCCAAATATGGGCATCCCTTTTTCGCAATAAATAACACATTTTCGTGTCATTTTTTTTGTCATCTTTTTACTGGGTGAAAATGCGAATGTTCATTTCAGTTTCCTTTTAAGCGTAGTTTTACTGGAACCCCAGCAAAAGGAAAAAAAAAAAAAGGGGAAAGGAAAAATTTTCACGTGTAACACGCATATATTTGCATAATTGAACGGAAAATGTATGCGTAAAAAATTGCATATGCGTAATTATACAAAAAAAAAAAAATGTTAATTCGCGCCAGGAAAAAGGAAAAAAAGGAAAATACATCATTGAAGATATAATTACTTCCCCACCTTACAGATTAAAAAAAAAAGAAAAGAAAATAGTGGCATTTTAAATGGCACGGTTATGTCTTTGTCATATCAAAATGAAACTGTAACGTTTTTGATAAACAAAAATTCGGACATATCGACGGGAATGTATGAATAGCCCCAATTTACGAGACGCATAAAGGGTGAATGAACATGCACAGCATTGTGTATGTCTGTGTTTATACATTTGCGCAATTTTTTTTTTATTTTCCAACCATTGCACTTTTAATGGTTCTGTGCATTTGAGTTAGTTTTCCGCCCCTTCTGACTTTTCACCCTTTTTTTATTTGTTTCAGCGTGTTTGTTAAGGGTTGCGTAGGTTGGCAGACCCCGCGTTTGCAAACGTTAACGAATCGACATATGCGCGCGGATACGTCCATTTGTACAGCTACACTTATGCACTTGTTTTTGCACCGTATGCGTCCCTCCAAAGAGGAGTAGCGCAGTGTGGCACCCCGACGGAGAACACATAAAAGCCTTCCGCCCGTGTGCACGTCGCTACAAGCACATATGCATACACACGTGGAGTAGTCCCCACCCCGCAAAGGAGAAAACACTATGCATAATCCCAACAGGAGAAACTTTTCGAATATACAAAAGAAAAAAAACGTGAACCAAATTTTTCAAATAAGAAAAGACAGAACTGATCAAACTCCTTACACACACACAACATATAGTAGCGCGAAGCATCCCAATTCTATGGTTAATCCAAATTTTCCAACTAATGGAAATAGACGAAAGGAAATGAATGATGAAACTATATATGGTTACAGCAACAAAGAGGTTAAGAATACAATTTTAGACAAGGAAAATATGATAAAAAATAAACTTTATAACAACGCTAGCAGTGGATTGAAGAAGAAAAATTATTATGAAAAATTAAATGCTACCAATAATGAGGAAAAGGAATTTGTTAAGCCGAAAAACACCGTTCTGAGTGAACACATTGGTAAAAATTACGTCGACAAAAAGTATGGCGACAGTAACAATTTGACGAAGGATCGATCCAAGTTTCGAAGAATAGGTTACTATAATGAGGAGAATAATTTAAAAGCGAATTCAGCGTATGACGATGTGAATAATGCCGTGTCTAGTAAGGGTGCTGTCCCAAATATGAGTGGCAGCGCTCCGTATCGGAAGTTTAACGATTTAAAAGCACCTCCAAGTGGAAGTGGCGGCCACAAGACCGATGACCCTATGAACAGCGCGAAAGGTGGTGCCACGGAGGGGGCACATAGTCAGAAACAAAATTTCGATCCATTTGGAAAGAAGAATTTAATGTACACCAAAAGTAACAATGATCATAACGCGAATTATAACTACTCCAAAATGAACAGAAATCAGAACAAGTATGGCAATGCCGATTTTAGGGATCCTCCCCAGGGGACAGTTCCCATGGGGATAACAGGAGTAGCAATACAGGGGGCGGTACCACCACGACAACCTCAGCCCATTTCCTACATGGGAAGGGACAAACTATACCATAAAAATCAGAGCGAACAGAATACTAACCCCAATATGAATAACGTCATGGGTGGAAAGGGTATCTATAAAAACGATACACTAGCGCCAAAGGATAAAATCATGAATGAGGAGAATTTTATCGAAAATAACAAAATGAATGATAACGATGGAGCAGCTTGTTTGGGACATAACGAGTTCCAGAGGGATAAAAATGTTCCTAATAGTAGGGGCGCCATGATGAACCCAAAAAATGTATACAAAAAAGGAACAAACCATAGTAAGTATAGTGACGACATGGTTGTGGACCACGAAAGGGTGACTAATAATTACCCATTGAAACAGTATAACCCTAATATGAGAAGGAACCTATATGCCAATTATCCCAATGCGTCTAAAAATGAGAAAAATATGCCTCAGCATAAATACACCGTTGATAAGGATGGAAACAGAAAAAAGGAGCACCAGAATTTTTCCCTAAGTACCATAGACTCTAATTATTCTCATCAAAATGCTTTTGATAAAAAGTTTGGTTCTAAATTTGTCGACCCACATATGATGGATAGGATGGAAGGCGTTAAGGAAAACCCAGCTGACTTTAGTGCTCGCCTGGGTGAGGCCAAAGGAGATGGTAAAAAATATCCCAAAAGTTCAACTAACAATAATGAAAAGGGAATTAATTTATCAGACACAGGTGCGCCATTAGGCGGTAACGAGGAGGATGAATATGTTGACACAGGCGAATATAATCAATACCCACAATTGGTAGGTGTAGCCACCACCAATAGTTGCGTGAACAATAGTACAGGTGATAATAACGCTAAGCAGTCATTTAGGGAAGGCGGCGGTAATGCCAACTTGGGGGAGAAGCAAAGATTTTTTGACAGGGCAGATGTGAATGTTCCTTCGAAAAGTTACGAATATAATACAATCGATTCGGGGAAAGTTTCCCCAGAGTTTGGTAATGACAATACGAATATGATGACATGTGAGGGGAAATCCGGCAACGTGGAGAATGCAAATGATGTCGTCTCAAACGTGTCTTCGGTTAATGTGAGTGCAGCCAACCTGGCTAGTGTCAATAGAATGTCTAAGGGGAATACAGCTGGTAATACGCACCACAAGAGAGATAAGACTCTCCCTCAAAGTGTAAACCCGTATGGTAGTACCCCAAAGTATGAGGACGCCAAACAGGTTAGAAAACGTTCCAATAATATGCAAGGGACGTATAAAGGTATGAAAGCCACGATGTATGATCCTCCAAATGGTGAGGACTACCAGAGGTACCCCTCATCAGAGGATTACAATAATAGTAATAACCATGTGAACAATTTTTTTTACGAAAATGTGAATGACAACGAGGAGGAACTTATGAGCGAAAATGCGAATGAACATGTTGATTTGGATGAGAATGATTACAACCCGAGGAGGGAACATAATTATGCGAACCGAAAAATAAATTATAAGTACTACCCAGAGAGAAGTGTGAAGAGACTCCACCACGGTACCATGATGAATTACGCAAAGGACAGTAAAAAAAGAGGTTCATATGGCACTGCGTTTAGGACTTACTCAGGGGAGTATTACCCCGAGGAAGAATGCACGTCCCAGATGAACAGTGCCTATGAGGAGTACCCGGAGGAGGACTACCCCGATGTTTCCTACTCAGGTGCGCTTATGGGGCGATTTACCCAGCTTTGTGTTTAGCTTTGCATACATGCGCTCCTGTTTTTAACCTTGCATCTGCTGAGTGCATTCATCTGCTGTTGTTTACCCTACTCCCGTTAGACATGGAGAACCCTGAGGATACGCGAAATTACCAGCGGAGCTATTCGCACGACTCCAAAAGCGGTATGTTCATGAGGAATATGTGCGTCCTTCACAGTGGGGGGGATGGATAAATTGCGAGAAGGGCCAAGCTGTGACGGAATACACATATAGGTGCCCATATTGTGCACATTCCATTATATACATTTCGTTGCTTCCCATTCCATCCATTCTCATTTCTCCCCGTCGGAACTACAGAAAAAGGTGCGCTCACAATCATCAGACTACCAGCCGAGAACAAAAAACAAGTAAAAAAAAAAAAAAAGAACATAGTTAGTAATGGGAAGTCCTTAGTCGAAATGTATAGTACAGCCATTCCGATAAACGAACAAGTGGACCCCTATGCATTAAAGGCACTATCAAAGAACGAAAACTTAAATGAGAAAATATATGCACTCATTCCAAAGTCAGTGGTTGAGGTTAGTGAATATGACGATGTTACTCATGTTACTTTACAGTCTTCTTCTCCCCTTTTTGTTAATCAAAATGATAACGTGAAGCAGCACATTATAACCACCGCGTATCATCAGAAGAACGATGACATTCCTAATATCGCGTCTTGTGTCGTTCCGGAGTCGGATGAATCGTTGAAAGGTTTGCCTTTTCACGTGGTGGATGAAGAAGTCGCTTTGTGGGACTCGTCTTGTTTCATCGGGGAGGGATAATTATTCCTCCCTCGGTGTTACCGCTGCATTGAATATTTTATCGTTGGTTGTTTATTGTTATTTCCCTCCTTCCCCTTGTAGAGTCGCTGGAAAAATCGAAGGAGTCCCTAAGCGGAGGAGAAAACGATAAAAATGTAATGCACTCGTAGTTGTGAATCGGTGTTGTGGTGCCTACACAAATATATATGTATTCCTTTTACACATTTGGTGTTTCTTTTTTTGAACGCCCTCCCGCACAGCTGAAGTCCATAATCAGGGGAACGTCGCTCAGAAACAAAAGCGGATCATCGCTGAGCGTCAAGTTTATGTTATCGCAAGGAAAAAATGAAAATAAAAACAAGTCCCTAAAAGGGGAAGATAGTGAGAAAGAATTAAATAGAAAAATAGAAGATCACATCCTATCGGAAGAATTAAGAAATTTAAAAATTGACAAAAGCATTACGGAAAAAAAAAGGGCTTCGATATTTGATGAGCCGAAAACGAGACTAAGACAGGAAAAGAAAAGCGATCCAAATAATAAGGTCGTTTTGGATTCGAATAAAGTAAAAAATGCCACAGAAATTAAGTTAAAGAAAATTCAGCATGTTACTGGGTTGCTGGAAAAATATGACATACCGAACCCGTTCGAGAGTTACAGCATGGATCCTGTAGATTATTCCCAATTGGCTGGAAAGAATAACAGTGCAAAGTTGATGAGCCTGGCTCACATGGTAAGCTTCATAAGGGTGGACACACCTTTCCGATTTGTGCTTGCACGCTCTAATGGAAGTTAAGCACCGGGCGAATACACGCCCTAAATATTTTTCCCCCGTAGGTTTCAAACAACTACTACAAGTACATTTTAAAGAGCATGGAAAAGGAAGAAGTTAAGGAAGTCTTCAACGAGAAGCGGAAAAAAATGATCCTCAAATTGATAGCCTTGTTAGGCAACCAAATAAATTCAGAAATTAAGAAAAAGTTTTCAGAGGCCAATGCGGCAGACACTTCCAATGAAAGCGAACTGGTAGGTGCATATGGGCGAGAAAATGTGCGAGAAAAATCGTTGCGTGTGAATAAAACAAACGAGTGGAAAGTGTACAAATGTGTATTTCACCTCCGTTAATTTATTTAATTTTTGCAACATGTGCATGCATGAGGAGTGGATACGTGAAGACGCTTTTTGCACTTCCCACACGTGCCTGTTTAACGCCCGACCCGCAGAAGAAGGAAGACGATGTGAAGCCAAAAATGAGCCCAAAGGAAAGGGAAATAAAAGTTGAAGAACACAATTTGATATGTCAGTACTGGGAAAAACAGAGCGAATGTATGAGCATGCTAATAAAGGAGTGGAATAAGATTTGCGAAATTTTAGAGTCGATAAATGTAGACCCTAACAACATGGTTAGTTCTCTGATCTCCCTGTATGGTGAAAAAACTGTCAGCGATTTTCACCTGAGTTTCGACCAGATAAAGGAATCCAACATAGAGCTGGATGTGAACGTTGATGACATTTCCATTCCGAACATTGGGGAGCCGCCCGAGAATAAGTTCGACCCATCTGGACTGACCGTGGGGAGCTTGATTCAGGTAAAAATGAAATAACGCCATATAGTACTACATCTGATGACGTAAAGGTGCACAGTTGAATGAGGGGTGGTGGTGGTCATGATGGTAAAGCGTCCACCCAGGTTAAAGGTATAGATCGGGTCACTTATGTGCGATTTTCTTTTTCCCCTTTTTGAAGGACATGAAGTGGGATGTGGACCTGGAGTTCTCACTTAACCAAATAAGGGAAGAATGGAAAAATGAAAATAAGCAGAATAAGAAGCTGATACAGAAGAAGGTAAGGGATGGGTGGTCTACTCCCCATTGTGACATATTTCGTTTGGGTCATTCCCTTCGTGTGTGTGTCTTCTTCATTTTTGCTTCCTTGGATGCTCATTTGTCCCTTTGGGCCATTGAATTCTCCACATGGGTAACGTCCCCCCACGCATTTCCCCCAGATCGTCGAAGGAATAAAACACAGAATAGGACTCCTGGACTACCTGAACAATGTAGAAGCGAACTTAAACGCATTCGCCAAAATAATCGAAGGAAGGATGATATCGAATGATGACGTGAAAAGTCAGTTGAGGTCTATGCAGGACTTAAATGAGGATGGAATTTTGTCGAAACTTTTGGAAAACTTAGAATGTAATAAAATAGATATAAATGCAGATTCGTTTAGAACTCCGACGTCGTTTTTCATTTCGCACCATTTGCCTATGACTATGTGCTCACTGAGTGATAAGTCTAAAATGGACGACGTGGAGGAGAGGGAAGAAAATGGAAACAGCGATGGTGGGCAAGGTAGCCACAGTGAAGAAGGAGGCAGAAACAGTATTTGCGACGGAAGCGGAAATGGGAGTGGAAACGGAAGTGACAGCGGAAGCAGCAACGACAATGGCAAGGGTAATGATAACCACAGTGAGCATGAACAAAATGAAGAAAATGAAAAGAACTCTGATGAAAATATCAGTGAAGAAAAGCAAAGCGCCAGCGAAGACAACGCGTGAGTGAAGAGGGGGATAAGGTGACAAATTATGTTCCTTTCCCCCCGCGCATCTGCAAGCTTATATGTATGGATGGGCACAATTGCATAGACGCGTACGTTTATTAAGTCATTGCAGCATTCGTTACCTAGCCCATTCTCTTTTTTGTGTGTTTCCCCTTTGTTTTTTTTTGATTATTTTATCGCTATAACCATATTTTTTCCATTCAGATATTTGTGTGCTTGTGTTTTTTGTAACATCACTTTGCTCATTTTTAATGCCTCGAGCGATTCTGCAAGAGATCGTCTCTTCGTCGTTCGCCATTTCTCTGCGCCACTTTGCCCCCTTTTTAAATTCGCAATTTTTAGTACGTCCCCCTTGCGCAGGAAAGATGCCCACACGTGAACAAAAAAGTGTGTGTGTTTGCGTATTACGCATTTTCCATTTTTGCCTGTTCGTTTTTCACTATTTTTCCCCATTTTGCCTTCTTTTTTTTTGGTGTTAATTTATTAAATAGCGAAATGAATAATTAGATAGGGGAGGATATTCTCCCCCTCGCGGTGGTCTTTCAATACGCCTTTTCAGTACACGCTTTAATGCAGCCCGGGAGCCATACTGAGGGTTTATAAAAAGTGGGACCCTCCGTACACACTGTACGTATGTGTCATATGGGGGCGGACATTAATACACCTACTCGAGAGGCGAGGACCCTTCACATGCTCACTTTTTTTTGCTTCCCCCTGAATCGTGCAGGTTTTACATGCAACTCCTTTTACATTTTTTATATTTCTTTTCCTTTCGCTTTTTTTTTTTGTACCATTTTTAAGAATTTTTCTTTTTTTAATTAGGTTATGTTAAAACATATTTAGCGTTTCTCATTCATTTCCTCTGCGAACATGTCAGGGATTGTTAACTAATGTACATACTGTGTATGTTTGTGCAGAGTGAACAATTACTGCTTCCCCCTTTTTAAAAAAAAAATACGATGGGCACTGCGTTCGAAGCGACTGTTCCCAAGAAGTTATACAAAGTAGTAACAGTATAGCTGCAGTAGGTGATCACCACCCCCAACAATCTCCGTCCGCTGATCTGATAATTAACACGAATTTTTTTATTTTCTGTGGGGTTATGACACGTTTTCTTGGGAGATTAAATTATTCTAACGTGTTTCAGGGGTAAGAAAAAATTTAAGCAGTCGCAGGGAGTTTGAAAAAAGTTCGAGAAAGTCGGCCATAGTTAGCGGCAGTTAACGACAGTTAACGATAGTTTACAATAGTGTGGGATCACTTTATGATAACTTTTTACTTTTTTACGTTTTCGTGCGCGCCAAGTTGTGCCATTTATAAAACTTGGGCCTGCTGCTAAACTCTGCATAGAAGCCATAACAAATACTTTTTAAACGATGAAGGGATTCTGTGCTGACAATATTTCCTCGCAGAATTTGATGAAGTCCTCAGTTCAGAGGAGTATCAAAGCAACGGTACGTTCTCTTTTGGCTCTGTCGAAAGAAGGAAAAAAGAGCAACTGCGCTTGCAACGTTTTAGTTGGACCGCAGAATTGGACATTCTGCGGGGAAGATATGTTGACGCGGATCTAACAACATAGTTGGGCGCCTACCTGTGCTTCTAAATTAGTTATAACCCAGTTTTATGGAGCCCTCATGGTGGTTCTATCCGTACTCGTTGTACGTGATGTCCTGCGGATTCCCCTCCGCACAACCGTCCCATCGTGCACCCCTTTAGAGGCAAAACTTACACATAAATTAAACTCTTTTTTCCCCTGAAGATTTTAAAGCAATACCCTAAATTAGAAGATTTCATTGAGGATATATTTCCCAAAAAGGGATCCCTGTTTTTAGGAAAATGGTACTAAAAAAGGGGGAGGTTATCAAAATGGCCACCACCACTTTGTTCATTTTTTTATATTTTTTATTGTTATTAACTTACCCCAATGGACCGTACACGTGCAAACGCAACAAGTGTATGTTAGTCCATCCACCCTCCGCTACCTTTTACCTTTTTATAGCATAAACCACGTGACTGTAATTATTGGGAACAATGAGTTGCTCTTTTTTCAAATAAGGAATGGTCCTTGGATGCCCAACTTAAAATTAGTGCACAAATGTGAGAAGCAAATCGAGTTTTTTTTTTTACCACTTACGGGGCGCATAAAAAATTATATGAATCCCTACGCGTGCGTTTTTATAGAATTCGCTCCGAGTCCCCCACCGCGTAGACCCTCATTGTAGGCTCTACTTCTTACTGCTCCTGCTTGTACATATCCGTATGCTCATATATATGCCCCCCCGTGTAGACCCCTTCATGATGCCACAGATACAAGTTGACAAGGGAGCAATAAAAAACGTCCTACGTGGGTCGAATATAATGTGTCCAGGAGTTACATCCCCCGGTGGAAGGCTAGACGACGTGGAATCGAACACGGTGGTTGTAAGGATACATGTGCATACAGCAACAATATGTATGTACATGTATGGAAGAGCATATAGTGAAACAGGCGCGTTTCTCAGCACCTTCCTGTGAGTTCCATTTTTTTCCCCCTTTTTTATCGTAGCAAATTCGAGCGGAGGACAAAGAATTCGCGTGTGCCATAGGAATAACTACCATGTCATCAAAGGAAATGTACGGATAAGAGAGAATGCGACTATGTCCCTTTTCGCAAACCATTTGTACCCATCATACATAAACTTTTTTTTGTTTCCTTTTTAGCGTGGAGGTCAACAAGGATATCTGCATAGAAAATATACATTACCTGAATGATGGTTTGTGGAATTGCAAAATTGAGAATTAGCTGGCGGGGGGTTTGCTCACCAGATTGGGTAATCCTCTCCTGGTGTGTGCACGCCCGTCCTTAGTAGAAGAAAAAAGGAGGCATCAAAATATGAGCGGCTATTTGTAGGTATATTGGCAGCTTTTGTCATCTCCTTGCAGCTGCTTTTATTTGATTCGTTTGTATCAATTATTTTTGAAGCACAGTTTTGTAACGCATCAAATGGAGTGAAAGGCATTTGTGCCAGATTTCTCTTTTTCAATTTTATGCTGCGTTATATATGTGTATGTACATATTCAGGTGGTATTTGTTTTCGTTAAAGATATGTTCCTTTGGATATTAAATTTGGGCATATTTTTTTTTTTTTTTTTTCTTAAGCTTAATTCGTTTGTTCTTCATTTTAATGAAAATGTTTAGAGTTCGTTAACTTTAGTTCTTTGTTGAAAGCCGGCGGGCTGGATTTTCCCTTTGTTATTTTCCCCTGCATTTTGCGGCAAACATTCGTAAATTTGACGCTTTATTTTCGCATTATTATTTTGCTTCGACATGTTTATTTTTTCATGTTTGATTTGACTCTATTTCGCTATCTTTCATTTTAATGTGATAAAATTGGCATATAAACAATTTACTGGATGGGCAAACTGTCCTTGTGCTTGCGAGCGCCGAAATTTTCCTGCGGCCTCTTGAGGAGCGCCTCGAAGGGGCGTAATTTTGGCCAACGTGAGAACAAACGTGCAGCAAAAAAGGGAGCCCTTTTTTTTTTTTTTTAAAAAAAAAGAAAAGGCACAATTGACTTTAAATTTCTTCCTTACAATGCCAAGTATATGTACCAAATGGAAAGTACCAAAATAATAGGGGCAATTAAAAATCCGATAAAGAGTTCACGTTGCAAATTTCATTATAGTGACGGCGTAGCCTAATGGATAAGGCGTCGGTCTTCGGAACCGAAGATTGCGGGTTCGAGTCCCGTCGCCGTCTGAAAATTTTTTTTTCTTCCTACTCGTTGGATTGTAGCTTTATGTTCTACTTACGTGTAGTGCGCATTATCCGAACATATATGTTTGTGCTGTTTGTTTTTGTTATTTGTACCGGCGTGGAAAGTACACAGATAATTTTCGTGCTCCCTGGGCATAAATCTGTATACGAGGGGGAATACGTTTTGGCAGTAAGCTTTTTTTTTTTTTTTTCTGTTTGACCTACATGTGTCAAATCGGTTAGTGCAAATTTTCCAATTTTTTTTCTAAAGCGGATTACATTCTTCGTGAGTAAAGGACGGTAAGAAAAAATACATATTATTATTTGCCTCCATGGGGAGAGACCCCACGTAGTGGGGAAGTCAAAATGCAGTCTACATATGGGGGTAGCTAAGTAAGTGGTTATGGGGGGTTATGCATAAAAGGTTGGGTTCGTTCAAGGATCAGTTCTTTACACAAGGGAAGTTGTGCCTTTTTTTTTTTTTTTAAGGTACGCTGCGTCTCTACGAAATTAGAGCAAAAAAATAAGCTGCGCGGGAAGGTTCTGCATGTTTGCTTTACCGCAGTGGGAGACGGGGGAAGAAATTTCAAAAAAATAGGAAAAGGTAACTCCCGCTTGTTACGGTGACATATAATTGCATGGCGGGACTGTACGCGTGTATATAAGAACACGAATTGTATGTTTAGGGTTCCTTGTGCATGTGTACGCTTTGCAATGTTGCGTAACGTGGGAGGTAGGACCAGTAAATTTAAATTGCTCCCTACCATTTTTGGCAACACGGACGACTTGTCGCTTATAGGAAGTTATCCCCGCTTAGGGAAGACTTTTTTCCCTTTTTTTTTTTTTTTTTGTAATCTTGATTTTTTTCGCGCCCCTGTTATGTCCGCTTGGGGGGTGAGCGAAATATATAGGGCTTCCATGGTCGCCAAAGTAACTTAAGAGAGGGAAAAATTTTGTTCCCAGTGGGGCTTGGCTTCCCCCCCCTTTTTGAGAATGGGCGCTTCCCTGCGAGGACTCCGAGCAGGCTCTGCGCGTTCCCAAGGAAAAGGATCTTTCTATTTTTCCTTTCATTCCTTTTTTTTTCACCTTTTCTTTTTTTCCCTAATTTTGTCCTTCCCCCTTTTTTTTATTCTCAAACCAATCTTTGGTCCTTTAAATGTTCGCTCATGGTGCAAAAAAAAAAAAAAAAAAAAAAAAAAAAGAAAGGAAGGAAGGAAGGAAGGAAGAAAAAGAAAGAAAGAAAGGGGGAACTCACTAGAGGATGAGAATTAATCTGGAGAGCTTTTAAATCGGGTGAGTTGCTACACAAGCATGTGTTTCCCTCATCGTAGCTCGAAAGTTAGCACGCTGTGAATTTGTATGCAGATATTGCCAAATGGGGGATACGGAAATAAAAAAAGCAGAGTTAAGTGTAGATCAAGATGGATGAATAGGGTCCTCTTCCTTCTCCACCTCGTCCTCGTGAGCAGATGTTGTTACATTTTATAGTACCGTAAAAACTCTTTTGCGCTCACAAAATAGGTGAAAGAAAAAAAAAAAAGAAGGAAAAATGTCATGTTGCTCCCTACATTTTACGAATTTCGCACTTATTTATGTATTCACCCAGGGAAGAAACATTCCCCCTCTCACCCTTGGATGTTACATCCGACCGTAAGCTACATTCGTTCTTTGATGATGGCCTGGTGGAGTATTATTATTGGCATTTGTTCCTGTTCTTGTTGCTCTTTTGGGTGATCTATCATATATGGTGGAAACTTCTGTGGAATCTGCTATGGTTGAATCTGCTGTGGAGACGTCTGTTAATGTGTCGAATTCATTCCTGGCGGACCTTCTTCTTCTTTTTCTTCCTCCTCCAGAAGAGTGGTTACCAAACCAAGAAGACCATGGTTTATACTGAAGGGAAGGAAGAAGGAATGAAGGTTTCTAGGGGTGGTAGGTGGGTTGTTAGGTTGTTGTTGGAAGGAATGTTGTTGGGTTGGTGGAAGGGAAGATTGTTAGGGTTGGTGTAAGGAAGGGGTCTTAGGTGTGGTAGGTGGAAGGAATGTTGTTGGGGTGGTGGAAGGGAAGGTTGTTAAGGTGGTGGTTGGTGGAAGGGAAGGTTGTTAAGGTGGTGGTTGGTGGAAGGGAAGGTTGTTAGGTGGTAGGGTGGAAGGGAGGTTGTTAGGGTGGGTAGTGGAAGGAAGGTTGTTATGGGTGGTAGGTGGAAGGAAGGTTGTTAGTTCGGTTAAAGGAGGAAGGGAATTATATTCTTAATATTTAAATTTTAACTATAATTGTCATTATAATTTTACCTTATATAGCAGGAAAGGGACGAACGTTAATCCTAGGGTGCCCAAAATGGAAGAAATAGATGCTTTTGTTGTGGCAGAACGAACAGCTTCGTCTGATGAAATTGGTCCGGGCGTTATGAAACATGGAATATTGTCCTCTTCTATGTCTTGTGGTTTAGTTCCTGATTCACACTGTAATTTTGGTAGCATCAACGTACAGGAATCTTCATCGTCCTGATATGATTCTGTACAGTACGGATCATTACTCTTTTTACCTACCCCATCTGGGGATGCGCAATATTTTTTCAATTCTTTACATGCTGTTTCAATGTTCCTCCTGTAACTGGGCCATTTCACTTTACAGTCAGCCTTACCACTCTCTACATAATCCCGTATATCATTATAGTCATAATAATAATCGAATAATGTTTTCCTATGGAGGAAAATTTCTCTGTCAAGGTTCTCAGAGCAAATAAGTTTACATTCTCGACTTCCATTATCACCTTCAGTAGTACATTTAGTCTTTATAACTTCGCAAACCGCCTTCATGCAGCCCGCAAACTGGCCAGTTTTACTTGTGTCACTCTTCAGTGCGTCCCATATTTGTTCTCCAATCCAATAGTAAAGGAAATGCCATCGCCCCTTATATAGTGTATAGCCCTCGTACCCATGCAGTCCAGACACAAAACAGTAGGCATTCTTAATTTTATGCGCTCTTTCTCCTAGAATACTAGGTAAATCTAGACTAACGTGTGCACCCTGCGCGCAATCAGTCTCATATATCTTCTTGGTCCTAGAGAATGGATCATAGAACAATATTTCTGAAGGTAACTGTTTTGAAAGTGGTTCCTACAAATGTAATTGTCAAAGAAGTGAAAATAAGTAAGTGTACATGTTCCTCCATTTACTTTCAGTGATTCTATTCTATTGCGTACGGCATTTAGCGTACATCACGTCTATGCATGAACATGCTAAACAGACTTAAAATACTATAAATTCTTTTTTTACCCCTCCTGCTGACATTGTTTATGTATGTATTATTCATATATGGTAAATTTATATGTTAAAAAGGTTGTGTTAAAAGGTTGTGTTAAAAAGGGTTGTGTTAAAAAGGGTTGTGTTAAAAGGTTGTGTTAAAAGGTTGTGTTGCTGCTGTTGTTCCTGTTCAAATATATACACTTCCTGTATATGTATGTGGAATGTGAATTTTGTGTTAAAAGGTTTTGTTGTATATTTTCCTGTTGTATATATATGTGTATAATAATAGGCTTCTTCCTTCTTTAAAGAGGGTTGTGTTGTTCATATATTTAGGAAAAAAAGAAATGTATGCTTTGTGTTTATTTTATAATAATTATGAATATGAATATATGGAGCATCAAACTTTTAATTCTTCTTCCTTTAATTAGTGTATACACATATATTTTTCATATAATTCCTCGAACAGCAGCAGCGATACTTTATTATACATATATACATATGTATGTATGTCGAATTATGACAGGTATGTCGACTTATGACATGTATGTCGACTTACGACATGAATGCATGTCGAATTATTCTCTTTCTTTCTCTTTCTCCCCTTATTATTAAAGTACAAAAGGGAAGAACACAAAAAAAATATATATATATATTTACGAACAATATATATTTATGAGCAAAATATATATAAGAACAACTAAATGGAAAGAACGAAAAGGAAGGGTCACAGGAAGAGGAAGGAATCTTAAATTCCCATATGATCCTTTCCTTCATGCACTATATTATTAGATTGTATAAGATTCCTTAGAATACTGTACTATTATTTTATACAATTTTCAACATTCATATATATATATATATATATATATGTAATAATGTGATATCACTTTCCATTTCCTTTCCTTTTTACAAGGAATTTTCACATACATACATGTGTACCATTTACTTATTCCATATTTTACTAGTGTTGTGCTTTATTGCTGTACGTTACTTGAAGGAAGGAAGAGGTGAGGGGGAGGGGGACCATTGGCTAAAGAGTTGTTTAACGTACAATTATATATGTAATATATTCCTAACATATGGAGAGCGTTATTCTTTTCTACTCCCTTCCCGACTGCTTCCATATGTATGAGCATTTATTGAAAGCCTCTCAATTATATAGAGGGAAGTGTGCATATCCTATACCCCACCTAAAAAGTTGTCACCTCAAACCTCCCTACTCCTCTAAAACCATATTATATATTTCTCATATATTCATGTATTACATTTTACTTCATTCCTTCCGACGGTTACAACATTAAAATATCATTCATATATAATACATATTACACCCTTTCAACACTACCCTTACCAATTTAATCCTTATTATATTTTACATAACAAGGTGTTACACTTTTTTTTTAGTTTACAAGAGGTAGAAGACCTAAGTTGTCCGTAATTCCAAATATTTTGAATTACAGGAACTTCACGAGGTTTAAATGAGTAAATACATCGGGTATAAGAAGTCGGATTTAAGGTTTACGGGTTTAGGGCTTAGAGTTTAGGGTTTACGGTTTGGAGTTTAGGGTCCAGGGTTTAGGGGTCAGGGCGTAGGGCTTAGATTTAGAGTTTAGGCTTTACGTTTGAGGTTTTAGGGTTCGGCCTTTAGGGTTCAAAGATAAAGGTTCAGAGTTTGGTGTACGGGATGCGAGGCACGGGATTCAGGATTTAAGGTTCAGTGTTTTCGGTTCTTTATTTAGGGCTTAGAGTTCACAGTTTAAGGTTGAAAGTTGAGAGTTAGGGGTTCAGGATTTAGGATTTAGGACTTAGATTTTTAGGTTTGGCTATTAGTCTTCAGGCATTAAATTCTACAGTTACATTTCCTGAAGAACACCTTATCTGGTAAATATTGTCCGTGTAGAAGAAACCCTAATCCCTGAACCCTAAACCCTGAACCCCAAAACCTAAACCCTAAATCTAAGTCCTACACCCTGAACCCTAAACCCTGGACCCTAATCCCTAAACCCTAAACCCTGAACCCTAAACCCTAAACCCTAAACCCTAAACCCTAAACCCTAAACTACAAACCGTAAACCCTAAACTCTAAACCCTAAAGCCTAAATCCTAAACCCTAAACCCTAAACTCTAAGCCCTGAACCGTAAAATCCTGAATCCTCAAACCCTGAAGGGTAAAACCTGAATCCTCAAACCCTGAATCCTCAAACCCTGAATCCTCAAACCCTGAATCCTCAAACCCTGAATCCTCAAACCCTGAATCCTCAAACACTGAATCCTCAAACCCTGAACACTAAACACAAGCCCTGCACTCTGAACGCTAAATGTTAGACCTCTAAAACTAAGCCCTAAACCGTAAACCCTAAATCTTAAATCCTAAACAATGAAACCCTAAATCCTGAATCGTAGGCGCTGAACCCTAAACCGTGAACACTAAACCTAGATAATAAACGCAGATAATAAACCTAGATACTAAACCTAGACACTAAACCTACACACAAAAACCTGAACCCTGAAACTCTAATCCTTAAAACCTAGACCCTCAAACCCATAATCTAAACTCTGAAACCTATAACCTAAACCCTAAACCCTAAATCCAAAGCCCCAGGAGCTAAACCCTATATGCTGAACCCTAAACACTGAATCCTAAACACTGAACCCTAAACACTGAACCCTAAACCCTAAAGGCAGAATTCCTAGAACCTAAGCATTGAAATCCTAAACTTTAAATCTTTAATTCTTGGTGCAAGGTACATTCTGTATATAAATGAACTATCGGTAACATAATTATGAATGAAGGGAGGAATATAAGGTGTGAAGTGGATTATAAAATATACTATAGATTAAGAAGAGCGTAAAAATGGAAGTCAGATAATATAATATATATATTCTGTTTAAGTTGTTTATAGTGTAATTATAAGGAAAGGTGTAAAAGAGGAAGAGGCTGTAATTTATTATAACAATGCTATTATAACTGTGAAAGAGAGAAGGGTTCTTCTAGAGCAGCTATATACTGCAGGAATGTGCGTGCACACCAACAGAAACAGAATTTTCACTCTCTCTTTTGAACAAAATGAATATATATTTTTGTACTGAACTCCTCTTATTTATTTTGTAAATGTGCACTCTTCCCTGAGCATATAGAAGAATGTGCACATTGTACGAAAAGCTAGAAGGGTATAGGGAAGAGTGTGATCCTTTTTTTTGTTTGAATTATGCAATACGTGCATGTATTAACAATTTTTGAATTAACTCTCCCCTTTAAACATAACAATAAAATGTAAAAGTATGTAGTACATGTGAAAATTTTTCATCAAATAGAAAAAAGGTGTGCTTATATACATAATAAGAGAGAAGTGTACATAATAATAATATAATATTCCAAACGAACAAGCATGCACAATGTACACAGAATGTGCACAAAGAAATATAATGCACAAAAATATAATACATAGGTACACAGATTGAAAATAAGGAGGAGTTTGATTCCTTCGATCCATTATTTTTTTATTCTTTGCTTGTTCGTTCATTAGTACGCCCGCTCTTAGCCTTACCTTAATAAAATGTCCCTAATGATTTAGCACGTACGTATGTAGTGTGTGTAATCATAATTGGAAAGTGAAGGATTACGCATCTTTATTAAGAAAGGAGGAAGTAGTACAAAAATTTGATACATATATATACTTCTTAATGTTGAGCCCCACTTGGAATATATAAGTGAAAAAGTGTTAGCATATTTATTTATATTCCCTTCATGAATAAATAAGGGAAGCAACTTCCATAGAAATTTACTATATACAAGAATATATACACACAATGAGTCCAGGGGTAAGTAACAACACTGAAGGGACCTGTTGCTTCCCTTCCTTCCACCCTACCACCCCTAACACAACTTTCCTTCCTTCTTACAACATAGACATTTATATATATAATGTATGTATAGTAATTTGTGCATAGTGCAGTAAATAATAATATGGAAAGAATGCACACATATAGAAATATCCATTTTTTACACATGTTCCATTTCATATTACCAATTATATTTTTAGCAGGGTCAAGCTCCATTTTCATTACCCTCAGATGACATATATGCTAAATTCGAAGCGGAAAGAGAAGGAAGAAGTTGTACTTTTCGGGGGGGACGGAAGAACCCTAGTGATCTGGAAGGAGAAGTGAAAAATTCATTGCACTCGTACCAAGGGCAAAATTGGGATGTGGCTAGTAAAATTGCAAAAAACTACTGTTCCGTATGTAACGATCGGAATGAAGATTTCATTTCTCTGGGCGATTATGATCGTTGTGCCTTCTTCTACTATTGGTTAGGTGACAAAGTAAAAGTGAAATTTAAAACAGAAGGCTATTTTAAACTGGTTATGAAGGCAATTTATGATAAACTGAAGAGTTTCCCATGTGGAATTGAATGCTCTGAAATATACTCTAATATTGCCGAAGACAGATTCGAAAAGGCTAAGGAGGTATTTGATTGGTATTATAACCATAGTAAAATACAAAATGGCGAGGAATGTTATAATTATTACAATATTGACAAATGGAGGTATTCTTTCCAGGCAGCTGAAACAGCATATTCACAGTTGATTTCATATTGCATAAACGCTGGGGGAGAACCATATTGTGAAGAATATAACAAGAGAAATGGGAGCAAGGAATATGGGAAACCACAGGAATTAACTTGCCAACCTGGTGAGAACGTCAAAGCAGCATCAGCGACATCAGCAGCGGCAGGAGCATCACAGGTTGGTCCCCTCCTTACGTAGCGTGTATGCATACAATATTATAAATATTATGAATATAATGAATATAATATGCATAAAATACTGTATGCATAATAAAAGAGGAATGTAGAAATGCACATAGAAAGCACTTATATATATATATGTTACTATTCCCTATGTCACCAATTCTATATATTTTCTTAGGGGAAAGAAGGTACAATTACATTGCCCTCAGAGGGAGTGTACGATAGATTAAAAGGGAGACCTGACTGCTCCGGGCAGGATAGGAAGCAGCCGTACTGCGAACAGAGCGTAAGGACTAATGTGTTGAACGTATTGGACGTTTGGAGCAATGGTGTATTAAAGAATGAGACCTTGGCCAATAAAATTATAAAAAACTATTATAACTCATGTAACATGAAGAAGGACAGCCCATCCTACTATGACCCCTGTTACTTCTTCTATTATTGGTTAGGTGATAAAATAAATAACGAAAAATTTCAGACAGTAATCCAGTTTTCACCGCTTATGGAGGCAATTTACGAACAACTCAAGCTTTTCCAATGCAAGAATAACTGCACTAATTTATACGGAAGTATTTTTAAGGATCGTTTCAAAAAGGCCAAAATAATACACGACTATTACTATAACTATAAGAAATTAATAGGGACGAAAGAGTGTCACAATTATTGCAAGGAGGAAAAGTGCACAGAGGCGTACGACGATGCTAAATCAGCACATTCGGAGTTAAGTCGAAATTGCCCAGGAACTGGCGGGGATACATATTGTACCGCATTTAACAGTGGGAAGAACAGGGAGGATGGGGAATTCTCCCAACCGAAGGAACTACCAACATTAGCATGCCCTGAAACAGGACCATCACCATCTTTAAGATCTGCATCAGGTAAGACAAATAAAAAAAAGGAAGTAGGGCAAGTGAAGGGAGCACATAATAAAAAATATGTCTATAATTAGGAATATATATTATTATTATTGCACAGAAAAGAGGAATGTCGAACACATGCAAAAAAAGGGAAGCACCTGCACCCCACAGGTGGTGCACCCCTGTTATGGGTGCACATGTACCTCCACCCCATCCTAGGAGGAGCACATACCATCCTAGGTTGATAATATTTTCTTCATTATATTTTGAACACACATTTTGCATAATTTTTTATTATTCATTATTTAGAACCAAAAGGTGAAAAAGGTGATACGGGTGAAACAGGTCCCGCAGGTCCAGTAGGTCCAGTTGGTGCACGTGGACCCGCAGGTCCACAGGGTCCAAGGGGTGATAAGGGTGAAACAGATGAGCAGGGTCCAGGTGCTTTTCCAGCTGTAGGTGGTGTTCCAGGGGTAGGTGGTATTGTTGGTGCTGGTACTCCGGCTGCGGCGGCTGCCGCTGCTGCAGCAGTATCTTCAGGGGGACAACTACAATCCAAAGCGGTGCGGACACTCCCAGAAATAGCGGAAACCTCTTCCACCTTTCCCACCACTGCAACCATCTCTTCTGGAGCTGCCGTAGCAGTAGCAATTCCATTAATTGCTTCCCTCTTATACAAGGTAAGTTATAATTATCATTAAGTTGAAAATATGAGTAATAACAATATTATTCATATTTACTCTCTTTTATATGTGCAGTAGGAAATGAGGAACAATGTGCTGCATTATATATATATACATGTGTTCCATTATATATATACATATGTGTGACACACATATGCTACTAATGCCTTCGACCTTCCCTTTTTTTTTTATTTTAGTATACCAATTTATTTTCTGGATTACGTAATTCTTTTTTTGGAGGGGGAAGTAGCAGCAACAGTAGAGGAAGTGGAAGAAAAAAAAGGGAAGGGAGTTTCCTTAGAAGAGAAATTAATGAGTTTGGGGAAGATTCTATCGAATATTCAACAACCATTGGTTCGACAGCAACAGGTTCAATAACGGACCCATCTGAATATTCTGTCCCATATGTTAGATAATTTCTTTCTTTTAAAAAAGAAGAAGAAATAAGAAGGAAAGCAAAGGAAAGGAAAAGTAAGGAAAAAAAAAAAAATTAAAGCCAATTAATGAGTTTGGGGTTGTGTGTAGGATTTCGCATTTTAGTGCTGTGTGTGTGTAGGATTTCGCATTGTAGGGGTGTCTGTGTGTAGGATTTCACACTTAAAGTAAAGGTTTTAGGGTGTTAGGACAATGGTGTGGCCTGGTATTTAGCTGTTTCATGATATAAGATAAGCAATATGGCCTGCTACCTTAGCCACCCCAGGGGTGGGGGGATTATGCCCGAAGGGTGTATAAGAAAAGAAAAAGAAAAAGAAAAGAAAAAAAAAAGAAAAAGAGAAGAAGAAAAAAAAAAACAAGGAAAGAAAAAAGAAGGGATACCAACTACTTGAGTCTGTTGGAACGCACATTCGTAAATAGTGTTTTTTGTTGTTATTTTATTATTTTTTTTTCTTTTTTTTATTAAATATATTTATGTGCACATGTGTATAAAATTTGTCGCCCCTCTACATTCCATACCCCCCAAAAGTGGTTCTTTGTTGTTCCCTTAGATATATTTTATTATAGGTCTTGGGGGAAGGGTACAGATTCCTTTGCAGGTGTTACATGCGATGATAACTAATATTTTTTCTGTTCTCTCTTCTCCTATTGTCCCTTCCTCCTGTAGGTGGGACATTATATATGGTAGAAGCATCCGTTAATTCGCTCACTGATTGTTCTGTGGAATATTCCGTGGAGGTGTCGTTCTCTGTTATTGTGTCAACGTCTCTTTCAACTGAATTTGTTGTTGTTCTTCTTCTTTTTCTTCTATTTTTGTTCTTACTGCTTCCCCCAAAGGAGTTTTTTATTCCAGAGAATAAAGAAGTGTACTAATAGGGGAAAGAAGAAAGAGGGCAAGGGAAGGCGCAAAGCAAGGGGAAGAAAGAAGAAAGGAGGAGAGTGTGTACTATGCTGAACATATATATAACACATATATATTAACATTTATTATTCAGAGGAATGAAAATATAAGTACATTACATTATTTATATTTCAAAACACTGAAAATATTACTTTATATAAAAAGAATGCAGCAATTGTTGGTAATCCTAATGCACCTATTACAGAGGATACGATGGCGGTAGGAGTGCTATTCACAGAGGAGCCTGTAGGGGATCGTGCATCGTCTACAGATTCTTCTCTACATGCTTCATTACATTTTGCTTTTAGTGGTTTCTCCTTTCCGTAATTATTAAACATTTCTTTAAATGGGCCACAATAGTTCTCTTTATCAAGTGTCCCGTTACAGTTTTCATATACTTCTTCATACGATGAATAATTCTTTTCCAAGTGCTTCTTACATTCACAATTACAAGGAGGGGTACCATCGTCATCTGTATCCGATTCCTCTAAGACATCCCCTACATCACTCTTTATTTTGTCGTAGTCCATATAATATTCATATGCTTTTTTCAATTTGTAGAATGTGCCTCTCTCGATATTGTTCGTGCATACTTCTCCATACGTATATACTGTGTACACCTTCTTCAGTGTATTGTAAATTTTATTCATAACTTCTGCAAACGAAGTACTATTTCCTAATTTCTCCGGTATCTTATTCCCAATCCAGAAATATAGGAAATAATATGTAACATTATTCACTTTCTTGTTTTCATGCGCATTAATTGCCTTACACCAAGCTTTTGCAATTTTATCAGCATCTCCCGTAATATATTCATACGTGCTTAATTCAGCGCTCAATTTATTTTTTACTTCTTCCCATTGACACACAGGTGTATTGTCGTCTTCGCCCCTGTCCACAGTGCTCTCTACTCCCTCCTCGAACGATTGGTATATTCCTGTTGAAGGTAAATCTTCAACATTGCATTCCTATAAATATAGTTCATATGGGTGCATATATTTTCCCATGAACTTTTACAACATCCCTACTGTATTACACATACATAAGTATATGTAAAATATTCATATATCTGCGCATTTTGAAGGAGGATGTTGTTCATCTTGAATGATCAGGGGATTTTGTTCCCTCCCCTTCCTTCTCATTCGGAAGTACCTTTTCCTTCCCCCGTTGTCTTCCTTCCCTCCTTAGACATCCTTCCTTCCCTTTCTTAGAACCTTCCTTCCACCCTACCACCCACCTAACAACCTTCCTTCCACCTCTAACAACCAACCTACCACCACAACAACAACCCACTCACCTACCCACCTAACAACCCATCTACCAAATAACAACCCACCTACCACCTATCACTACACTAACAGCACACCTACCACCCCTAACAATCATCCTTTACTTCCATCCTTAGACCCTCCTTAGAACCTTCCTTACACCCTTCCAAGGGAATTTTACTTGCCCGCCTTTTCCTTTCCCCTAGGAAAGTTGTTCCCTTCCTTCTTTAGGAAGGAGAAGGAATGTTACTTCCTTCCCGCCCCTATAGGTGGAAGGATGTTGTTCTTTTCTCCTCTAGGAAATTGTTAACATTCCTTGTCTATTTATAGGGGAAAATTTCCCCTTATTTCTTTGTACCTCGTCGGATTCCTCCACTTCTGGCGAATGAACTGGGTCGTCTGAAGCTGAAATTCTATCTTCCTCTTCCTGTACTGGAGTACATGTTATTTCCTTCGGTTGGGCATATTCCATCCCTTCCTTTTTTCCTTTGAAATTTGTACAATATGTACCAGACTCATCACCTTCACACATAACACCTAATAACCTGTGTGCATCCTGAGCTTCCGTCAGGTTAAGATTATAATTCAAATCGCACGAAGGTCCCTTATTTCCTGTTTGTTTCATTAAGCCTTCATAGTTATAGTTGTAATCGAATAGTTTTTTACTATTGTGAAAAATATCCCAGTTAATATCATAGAACACATTAATGCAATTAGTCCTCCAATCACCTTGCGGCAGTTTACTATAAATTGCCTGCATAGCCTTTTCGAGTGTTACATCCTTTCCTAATTTTCCATTTATTTTTTCGCCTAACCAATAATAAAAGAAGTTCCAAGGCTCACAGTCGCGTTTTCCCTCGTCCTGCCACATTCTATATGCTCGACACCATCCTTTTGTAATTTTACTGGAAAAGTTCTCCTCTTTAATTCCTTGTTTCCTTATTTCGGGCCCTATCGTGTCATTCAGATTTTTCCCGTATTCTTCTATCTTTGATCCTTGGAGACACGGCCGACGTCCCCTTTTGTCTAATGCATTGTATATTTTCTGTGAGGGTAATTTAACTGAAGCTCCTTCCTTCCCCTAAAGATACAATTGACAGAACATATAAGTATGTATTCTCATAAGAACATGTATATGCATTTTTACCTTTTCAAATTTATTACACTACGAATAAAATATTATATACATGATATATATAATTGTTCATTTTGTAAGAAGGAACGTTGTTAGGTGGTAGGTGGGTTGTTAGGGGGGTGGTAGGTGGAAGGAAGATTGTTATGGGTGGAGATAAGCAGTGTTAGGGGATGAAAGAAGTAAGTTTAAGGAAGGAAGAAAGTTGGGTCTAAGTAGGGAAGGAGGTGGTCTAAGGAGGAGGAAAGGAAGGAGGTTCTAAGGAAAGAAGGAAAGAAGGAATCAGGACGGAAGGAAGGAGGAGTAAGGAAAGGATCCCTTCAGTGTGTTCCTTACCCTTCCACTCATTGTTGTATGTATACATTCACTCTACACATTCCTTTTGTACATGCACTCAACATGGAAAAAAATTTCAATTGAAAGTTGCCTTCCTTCTACTTCCTTCGCTTGCTTCCTTCCTTCTTTATTTATTCATGAAAGAATAAGCATATTTATGTGAGATTTTTCATTTTATATATTCTGAAAGGCTTATCATTAAAAGGTATATATATCAAATTTTTACCTTCCCCCTTTTAAAAATGAGTTATCCTTAACTTTCCAAACTATGATAATGCACTATACGTATGCATTCCACACTACCATATGTGCATATATAGTTAATTCCAAAAAAATATGTACAAAATATTATGAAATTACCAAAGTGAAAGAGAAAAAAAAAAAAAATGTCAAACTTTAATCTCAAATTTGTTTATCTATTCACTTTATTTAACACACACTACACAACCGTGAACTGTGTACAATTATTCGTATCCTTTTACTACAACTACATTATGTGCACCTTCCCTTTCCTTTTATGTATTATTTTATCCTCCATTGGCACAAAGGCTGGGCTTAAAGGAAAAAAAAATTTCATTTAGGCTTAATTCATATTACTCGCTTTATTTTTTCTTCCTTTGCGTCAAATATATAATAAATAGTTCATTTACATTAGATGTACAACTTCTGCCTAGGTGAGTTATCATCTTTCCCTAATTCGCATTACACTTTATATACTAATTTCCCTTTCTCCCTTTTTTCCTTCCCTCCTCATTCATTACTTCTACTTTACTCACTCCCTTCTTTTTACTTCCTTTACTTCCCCACTCGTTCACCCTCCCTCTAACCCTAAATGCGAAATCCAACACCCTACTTGGGATACCCTATACTCACTTCCTTCCCCCTCAACAACTCCTTCACTCTTATTCCTTCCACACTCCTATCATAACTCTCATTCTTTCACATACTTTCCTTCACTTATCTTCCTAAGATCTCATTCCTTCACTTTTTTTTTTTTTTTGCCTTCTTTCCTACTTATTCCTTCTAATTCCTTCTTTCCCTCATTTCCTTCTTATTCCTTCCTTTCTTCCACCCTTAGACCCTCCATCCTTCTTTTTTACTTACTTTACTCTTCCTTTTCCTTCCTTTCATTCTCCTATCCCCATCCTTAGACATCTTTTCCTTCCATTAAACCATCCTTCGTTCCACCCCCTAACAACCTTCCTTCTTTCCACCAACCACCCCTAACAATCCTCCTTCCACCCCTAAACAATCTTCCTTCCCACACCTTAAGAATCTTTCATTCTGCCTCCCCTAACAACCTTCCCATCCACCAAGCACCACTCTAACAAACTTCCTTCCACCTACCACCACCCATAACAACCTTCCTTCCATCTGACTCCACCCTACTTTTAACCCCCTCCCCCCTTAGATGCTTTCTTCCAATCCCTTCTCTGCTAACCTTTTCCTTCCTTGGGACCCTTTCTTTCCTTCCTTAGACCCTTCCTTTCTTTTCTTTCCTTTCTTTCTTCTTAACTTTCTTTCTTTTATTTTCTTTCTTTTCATTTCATTCTTTTATTTCCTTCTTTCTTTTTTCCCCCTCTTTCCCCCTTACATTCTATTCTCCTTTCTTCAGCGTTCACGTCCCTGGGTCCATGGTTCAGCGTTTAGGCTTTAGGGTTTAGGCTTCGGGCTTTAGGGCTTAGGTTTCTGGGATCATGTTTTCTGGGTTTTAGGGTTCAGGGTCTAAGGGTTCAGGGTTCAGTGTTCAGGGTTTAGGGTTTAGAATTCATGGGTTTATGGTGAAGACTTCAGGGTGTACGGTTTGAGGGTTCAGGGTTTAGTTTCTAGGGTTCAGAGTTCTGGATTACGGATTTTGGTTTCTGGGGTTAATTTTAGGTTTCAGGGTTTAGGTTTAGGATTCAGGGCTTTGGGTTTAGGGTTTAGGGTTTAGGTTTCGGGGTTTAGCCTTTACGGTTCAGTGTGCAGAGTTCGCGGTTTAGGTTTCGTGGTTTAGGGTTTAGGGTTCAGGGTTTAGGCTTTAGGCTTTAGGCTTCAAGGTTTAGGCTTCAAGGTTTAGGCTTAAGCGTTTAGTGTTGGGAGTTCGTAGTTTAGGCTTGAGGATTTAGGGTTCACGGTAAGGTGGATTTTGGTTTATGTAGTATAATAAGAACAATGTAGGTTGGTATTTTGCTGTTTTGGTTAGTGAGGACAACAATATTCTTTGGTGTTTATCTGTTTTTGGGTACAGGAACAGCAATGTGGCCTCGTATTTAGCTGTTTTAGGGTGTAAAGACAACAATATGGCCTAGGTTTTCACACTTTAGGGGTGTGCGTGTAGCGTTTCACACCTGGGTTGTGTATGTGTAGGATTTCGCATTTTAGGGAGCGCGTTTGTAGGATTTCGCATTTTAGGGGTGTGTATGTGTAGGATTTCGCATTTTAGGGGTGTGTATGTGTAGGATTTCGCATTTTAGGGTGTGCATGTGTAGGCTTTTGCATTTTAGGGTGTGTATGTGTAGGATTTGGCATTTTAGGATGTGTGTGTATGTAGGATTTAGAATTTTTAGGGGTGTCTGTGTAGGATTTCGTATTTAAAGGTGTATATAGGGTTTTTCGCGTTTTAGGGTGTGAGGATAGGATTTCGCAAATTTAGGGTGTGTGTGTTGGATTTCGCATTTTAGGCGTGTGTGTATAGGGTTTCACACTTAAGGTGCCGAGTGTAGGATTTCGCATTTTAGGGTTTGAAGTAGTAATTAAGGTGGTGTGCGAACAAGCATTTCACACCCCTATGAAAGAAACATTTTTTTCCCTTTTTTTTTTTTTTTTTCCTACGCGTTTTAAGTACCGGTCATCTCGATTTAAAAATAACTTACACTGTAGAATGGGAATGCACAAGGGACAGAGGAGAACAGAATGGGGGTCACAGGACGGATATATAAACGAATTTTTCTGTGCGCAAATGCTTGTACAAAGTGAACGACCATCAAAACGGATCAATCGTGGAGACCCTTCTGAAAGATACTACGAAACGGTTACAACAGTATGTTCGGACAAATAAAACCGTGCTGTGCACTTTCCCTATCGAATCACTTTATTTGGTATGTTCTCGTAAAAGGTCGCTTCCTATTTTGCGTGTACAAAGTGGTGTCCCTATGGACTGCGCAAAGTCACGGAACCGACCAGTTGACAATTTTACCAAACAACATTTGCGTAGTTCACATGATGATGTTACAATTTTCTTTGTAGATTTATCTTAAAATGTTTGATTCACGTTTTTAGGCAAAAAAAAAATGAGGCAGACAAATTCGGGACGAGTAAAATTGGGCACCTGCAGGGATCCCTTCCATTGTTGGACATCACATTCATTTATGGCGATGTACAATGGGAATTATTGCAGAGGGTGATACATTTGTGCGAACATTTTAGCGCAGACATGTGCGCATGAGTGGGGGAATTTCTTGGTAGGGCGCTCTATAAACTAATTAGGAAAGAATAGCCAATAGTTGCTATAAAAATTACTACTCAAATTTGTTCACAAAAAAAAAAAAGTGTACTTTAAAAAAAGGGGGTCCCCAAATATGGCGGATTACAACGCTCACTTGTTCTTTTTCGTCTTTTGTATTTTGTTTATAAATGCATAGACGTCTTCATTGTAGACGTTCATTTGCATGAACGCGTTTGCCTGTGGGAAGGGGTTCAAACGAGGGGGAGCATTTTATTGGAGGAAAAATGTAGGAACAGCACTGTAAATGCGTTGTACCGGGTGGTATTGGGTGGTTTGCACTTGCTACACCGCGGCTGCGCACATGAATTACCATTTTTTGGAGGGGCAAATAGGACAACTGTTTAATCTCCATGAGAGAGAGACTAAATAAATGTAAGGAGATGGAGGAGTATTTGCTCATCCGCAGGCCGCCGAAGGCAGTTATCAATTTGTACGTACTGTGCACATCAGTGAATGATCTTTTTTTCTTTTCCAAATAGGATTGCACGTTATCGAAAAAGAGGGTACACATGATTAAATATTGCTTGGACGCATTGTACAGCTGTTCATCGTAGGTTCGTGCGTCCTTCTCAGTTTTGTTTTTCCCATAGGGTGTCGACACGCTGAACGTTGAGGCAGTTTGGGACGGAACAGCTCCCTCATCAGCGGTTTCCTCCGAGTCCCTCCCATTTTGCCATTTCGCTATGAGTTCATTCTGCCTATTATTTTCATCGGACGCACGTACGTAAGTTTCTGATAGAGCAGAACACACATTGGCTAGCTCTGAAATTTTAAACTGCTTGAGAAAGATGAGTGCTAATTTGGATAGGCATATGAGCAAGTCGTACTGGAGTAGGCAGTTCCCTTTAATTAAGGAATAAATTATTGAGCATACCAGGGTGGAATTTACGTCTTTACTGAGATGTCTTATTAACAGTTGTTCCATTTTGTCTATGTCTAATGAACGGCTATTTGAGCTGTTGGAGTAGTTCATTTTTGGTATGTCGGACGGGGGGTCGTTTCCTCTGGGGGAGCGATCCTCATTTGGATCGACACTTTTCTGTAGTTCCGCTTTACCAGGTAGGGTTGTGGTTGAAGGAGGCGTCTCACTGGAATGACCACTACAGTGATTAGCGTGAGGGCGTTCTTCCATCATCCCCACCGTTCTGTTTAAAAAATGGTGTGGCTCCTTCTTTTCTTCATTCAACGTGTGTCCATTAAAGCTGTTAAGGTGTTTATTTGAATTCAATTCATTCTTTGTTTGTTGTTCTTTTGCGGTGTTCCCAATTTGGATATGTTCCCCGGAATGGAGAAGACAATCCTGTTTGGCACTCAGCCTGGTTGAGAGGTTATCCGCATAACTGCAATAATACTGGTGATTAATCAGGAGGTATAAAATGGAGAAGAGTTTTTCTGGTGTGGCCCTTCCTGCCGTTAAATTATCAACCCCTTTGGCCTTTTCGATCATTTGAACATACATCTGATCAGTGTACGTTAAAGAATTGGCAGTCCCATTTTGTTCCAGAAATGGATAAGACGTCGTAATGAGGGAATAAATTTTGCGACTCAGTTGCTGGAAGAAATCTTGTCGGTGTTGCGAACTTTTTGTATATGCCTGCAACAACATGGACAACTCCTGCAGGGTGTACTCCTGAATAAATACCGCAGCAGTATTCCAGATGGATTCTAATAGTGCATTGTTTGATAAGCCGATATTTACATACGCATGGATAATCATTACGATTTGCTTCGGTTCAAAAGAACTTAGAAGGTGTAAACTATTTTCTGTAATGATGTGGAACAGCTCCTCATGTAGCACACATGCGTTATTGAACGAGTTGGCTAAAACGCTTAAATGTCTTGGTTTTAGCAGATATGATTTATTTATTAATTGTTCTGCTATGCGTATGTATAATGTTAGGAAGTTTGCCTCTTCTGCACTTTTGAATTTGCTAAATGCATTTGTTAGGGAGACGAGCTGGTCTATGGAAAAGTACGCGGCTTTCTCTTCAATTTTGTTCTTCAAAAATTGAAACAGTTCCTTGTTTAAGTAGTTAACCCTGGCACATGCATTGGCCACGTAGTGAATGGAGTCTGGACACCAGACTGAATCAGGGTATACACGTGCATCGCCCTCATGGGGATCATCCCCGTGTGAATTTTTCCCAATAAGATATGAGCATATCTGCTCCACCACATTTCTGATGTAAAATCTGTTAAAGCTGTATAAGGAAGACAAGTAGTTACAAACCAGGCATAAATTTTTAAACTCAAAATTGTTCATTTTTTTCACTATATCTGCGCATAGCAGTTTGAATTTATTTTCCTCCTCAGGTAGTAGCTTTAACTTGGCAAAAGCGTACAGTACATATAAGGAGCCATACTGAGAGAACTTCATATTTCGCCTAAAATAATGTTGCAGTAGTGTGTTCACCATGCATGGATCGTTCACTTTTATTTTGAGAAGGCACTTGAGGATGATCCCTATTTCGCAGGAATTGAACTGACTGGAGTGTTCCTTTATGTTGCACTTGATGATATTTAGCATGTCTTTTTTTCCCTCTTCCGCGGATACGTCTACTTCTTCTTCGATGATTTGTGCTTGGTTCGTTTCTCCCCCCTTTATTTTTTTATTTCTCTGATCGTCCGTTTTGCTACTTCTGCTCAGCTCGATGCAGTACCGCATTATGTTCTTCACAACTTGGTTCTTCTTAGATGTGTTATGATTTAATATAATTTCCGAGATGTTCCTATGTAGGCTGCTATATTCTTCCATTTCTATTTTGTTCTTTTCTCTCATCGCGTCGGCCATGTCAAAGTACACCTCGTCAATCATTTCCAGGTGACTCTTCTTTTCGCTTTTCGTTCTTGGCTGGTGAAGTTCTCCAAACCGTTTCGTCACCGTGCTGTAGAGCATATAACCTTTGTCCTTTTTCACCTTGTTGAGTAGTTTACCCTTTAGGGGGGTACGGAAAAGCAGTGTTACACTCATTTTTTGGTATCTACTTCAGCGGTGGGAAGGACAAAAAGGGGGACTTCCCTTTTCATCTTGTTGAGGGGGTAACTGCCAATTTGTTTGACCCCCCTTTGCGGAGTGTAAGCGCCGATGATACGGGCTCATCAGTCGAGCGAGGTTTCCCCTCTACAGTTGGTAAGTTGAAGATGTATATAGGTGTGAGAGTTTATCTTCCGAGGGGGCACATGGTTCTTTTCGCCCACATAAAGAGGGGTGGGTGTTTTATTCGGTGTATTACCGTCACGTGTACTGGCAAAACAGCAACATGTTGTTGCTACACGTGTGATTCGATAGGGATGCAGCTATTTTTGAAAAATTCGCCCATCTTCCTTTGTATGTGCTTCACGTAAAGGGAGCACCCTATGACGAGTAAACCTTTCACAAACTGGCTAACGCGAAATGGAAGCGGCGTCCCGTTAAATTGAACGCAGAGAAGAAACGTTTCCATACTGCTAACCGATTCGCCTTCAATTGTACCTATTTCAAAACGGAAAAGAACTGCACTGCGAGGGGCGCTTCGTTGGCTAGTAAATGATGTGCACATGAGTATGACCTATATTGGGGACATTTAAATCCGCTACGGTTGAGATGTTTTGGCCCCTTTTTGTACAAATTGGGTGATTCACCACTCTTGATCAGTAAAACCTTTTCGAGACAACATATAATTCGCGCCTCGAGAATTTGCGTAGAACGGGTTCATAAACGGGAAGGAAGGACCTGTGTGCATGTCAAACTGTGCTCAGATGTTACAACCGCAGGAATTGGGTTTGTCCCCTTTTGCTTTTTGGCAGAATGGTTGTATCACTGCTTCACCATGCGGTACATTTTAACCGTTGTGAGGTTAATGTATAGAGGAGGCACTTTTCTTAACTCATTTCTTATCCACATAATAGGAAAAGTGAAAAGTGGAATAAACAGAAACAATAGGCGGGGGGACTCCCAACTACGATGCGCCCCTCATTTTGCAAACGTTCCATGAGATGCTAATTTTTTGCCGATGGAGTTAAGTGAAAAAGGAAATCTTCGCGAACGAAAAATGTGATTAAAAAGGTGAGAGAACAACACAAAGGGAAAATTTAAAATAATGCTTGCATCCAAAATTGTCTACGTTTTTACCCCGTTTTTTATAATTGTGCCGACGTCAGTGGGAGGCGCTTCTCCACATGTTAAGGCTAATTTGCCTACTTGTGATGGCAGAAAATGCCGTCCTTTTCAACGCGCGAAATGTGAATGGTGAAAAAATGGAAGAAACGAAACACACATGACGGGATTCCTTACACTTCCTAAAGAATTTACGAAAGCGAAAATGTCTTACACATTGAGGAAAAGTACATCCCGAGAAAAAAAAATAAATAAAGTGAGATCATATTTTTTTCTTCCGGAGGGAGGGAAAAAATACTTTTTAAGCACACCAAGCAGTATGTTCTAAGAATTTTCAACTTGCCAAAAAAAAAAAAAAAAAAAAGGAACATTCAAAATGTCATTTTTGCTTACGTGTTACTAAGTGGCACAATTTTTCGAGCGTTCTAAATGGCTTCTTTTTTATTCTCCATAAATTTTCCCTCCCTTTTATTTTTCTCCCCACTTTTAAAAATTTTTTTTTTTTCCGCCCTTTCCACCCCATCAGTTTCCCCAACTTGCAAATTTGTGCAAAATTGCACATTCCATTTTGCTGCCTAAGATTGCGCATTTTTTTTTTTAAATAAATAAGCCCCTCACACGTAAACATGTGGATATATGTGCAAATTTTTTAAGGGCCATAATTCAGCTGGACTTGACCAAGGACTTGCTAATCGCAGTAAGCTCTGTTCATTTATAAGGCGTAAACTTTTTTTTTGTAATTATTTTGAAGAAGAATTTTTTTTTTTTCCCTTTCGAAGATGCGATGACACCTTGTCTGGATTGATCATGCGCATCGTTTAGTTATAAATTTGACACGTAGGTGCGGACGCGTCTCACTGACTCGTGGGGAGTACCACGTGGGAGTAGCACTCCTTAGCAGTGTGTTCTTACATTTACATGATCTAGCTCTCCATGTGGGCATTTTTTCCCAGCGTATCAACAAATTGGACATACAAATTGGCGAAGTAGCCAAAAGTAGGGAGGAGAACCATCAACACCACCACCCTATACACTAGTTATCTCCTTGTAACATCATGCCTCCGTCGTGATGAAAAAGATGGAAACGCGGAAGGGACGCACAAGTAGTGACTTGAAGGGAGGGACAAAAAAAAGTGAAACGAAAAAATGTTTTACAAAGCCGGGGGCATCCTCCGTAGGGGTTAACCAAAAAATGGGAAAAAATTCAAACGGTGAAGAAAGCAAAAAGGGGAAACATTTCCCAGAGAAGCAAAATAGAAATTGCAGCAAAAGTGAGAAAGTGGAAAAGGAGGCAATGGAAAAAGCGACAACCGATGTTGACAACAATTTAGGTTATAAAAAATTAAGAAAAAAATTGAACAATTTAAATTATACAGGTTCCTTATGCCTGTCCTGCACACCATTAGTGCAAGTAATTTTTGATGATCTGATTCAGGCCATTCAAAATTTTCAAAAGTTGTCAGATAAGTATGAAGATTCGCAGAGGAGATACAAGGAGTTGGTAAATGAGAAGAGAAAGAACAACCCTCAATTGGAAGGGAAAGAGGGGGGGGATTATGGAGAGGGGGACGACAGGCCTGATCAGGTAGGTGCTGGAGTTGTCCCTGAGGAGTCAAAGGAAACCACTCAGAATGAGCATAGTATATCCACAGCATCCAAACAGTACGAGCGCAAAATTTCAGAATTGTGCAAACAAGTGGAGGAGGAATGCAAGTTGAAGGAGACCTATATGATGGAAAATAAAAAGTTAAAGTTCACCTTGGAAATGTTACAAAATGAGAAGAAAGACAAATTGGATGAATCTACAGAGGACATATCTGGTGAGGAGTTCTCTTCCTTTAACAACAGAACGAAATCTTTTGACGATTTTGAAATTGATAAAATTAAGAAAAAGGAAAAAAAGTTATGTCAAATGGGAAGCAGCCTAATTAATGAGCACACCATATCGTTAGGAAAAGAATTGTCCTACTATAAGAATTTATGTAAAGAGTTCAAAGTGGAGATAGATCGCATGCGGAAGGACAGCGATGTAGAGCATAATAATGACGGGCAGGATGGGACGGAACCTCCCATGAGGGGGGAACTCCTAATAGAAGAGAAAAACACAGAAATAAAGTACCTGAAGAAGCGATTAAGTGAGTACGAAATGGAAATCAGAAAATTGAACGAACTGAGGATGATCAACGATATTAAGGAGAAGAAGAATTCCAACGGTGACGGGTCGGCATGTGAAAGCGCTTCAAGTGAACTTCAAAACGGGGAGCACACCATGTGCAACTTCGATCCGGATGAGGATACCCTGAGTGGGGATATGCAGACGAGAAATGGAGGATCCATAAGGAAGGACAGCAATTTAAGTAAAATTGTAAAATCGAGAAACAGAGAAATTTATCACCTGAAAAATAGGGTAAAACTGTTGGAGACGGAGCTTCAGATGAAGAACGAGGAGGAGAAGTGTGGGAAGCTGAATCTGGTGGGTGATAACACAGGTGGTGAACTTGAAAAGGTTATGACTTCCATCCTGAGGGATGAAAACCGATTGGATAATTCCAGGGAGGAAGACGACGCTGTGACGAAGCGGAGAGAGCTTGAAAGAGAACTACAGGAATTGCAATCCGTTTTGGAAGAATTGAAAGCAGAACTCAAGGAAGAAAAAAAAAGAAGCGATAAGTATGAAAAGAAATACAATGAGGAGAAGAGCGAAATTGGCATTCTGAAGGATGAACTGAAAAATTTAGAAAAACAAATCAAAGTGAAGGAACGTGAATTTAATCTAAACAAGAATACCATAAATAATCTAAAATTGGAGTCAGCCGAATTTAATAACATCATGTCTTTTTCGAACGAAACGAAGAAACATCTGACGGAATATATTCACAATTTGCTAAACAAATTGAGCGAAGCAAATGACAAAATTGACGAGCTGAAGGATGGAAATATACTACAAAAGCAGAAAATAGAAGTCTATAAAAATGAAATAAAAAAGTTAAAGGAGGATTTAATAGATTCCAGCAATCAGATAGACGAATTCGCATCCCTGTTGGATAAAAAGGATGAGGTTATCCAAGGTTTTAAGGAGAAGCTAGAAAATGTAAACAAACAGTATGGAGACCTGACCATACAATATAATGAAGTGTTAAAGGAAAATAAAAATTTGCAGATAACCAATTCATCTCATAATGCAAATAGCACCTTAATCATTCAACAACTGCAGCAGGAAATTCACATGCTAAATGTAACAAATAGTCACTTGAAAAAAATAGAGGATGACTACAAAATTATTTTACAAGAAAAAACGATAATTGAAGATGCAGCTATAAAGATCCAGTCGGAATTGAAAAAGTCCGTTGATAAAATTAAAAATTTGGAAACGTATATACAGACGCTGTCGGTGGAGATAGCTAATTTGAAGACACAAAGGGATGATTCGCTAGATGCACTGACCAAAGTAGCCATCGACAAAACGCAATACGAAAATGAAGTCATACAAAGTAAGAGCATCATACACGATTTGAGGAAGCAGCTTAGCGACTATGAAAATAATGTCAAATATGTCCAAAATAATATTTGCGAAATAAATAAAATGCATATACAAAAGGAGGAACAAGAAATTATTTTAAAAAATGAAATAAAATCTTTGAGGGAAAATTTAAACGAAAAAACTATAAAATTGGAACTACTCCAGGAGAAGGAAAATAAATTCGAACAGAACACCATGGCGTATAATGAATTCCACATGGAAGCGCAGAAAAAATATAACTCCTACGAAAAAATGATTCAGCGATTGAAGAAAGAAATCGACGAGTTGACCATAAACAATAATGATAATATTATCATTATCGAAAAATTGAAAAGCGAGTTGGACACTCATCAGAGGAATAACGTGTGCGATTTTTCGAAGACGTTTCTTCGTAGCGCAGAGGAGTTGGTACGTGTTGGCGGGGTTGGTGATTCTACCAAGGATGTGCACATAGACAGGGAGGTATTTCCAAATAGGCGCTCAGAGAGTGACCCCACAGGGGAGGAACGGAAGGAAAGAAAGAGCGGAAAAACGATGGAGGAATCCTACCAAATGAACTGCACTAATAATGAGCACTCAAAAGAGGAAAACGAAATGTATGACTACGATGACGACTTTACCATCTTTATCAATTCGAATAAAAACAGTTTTGGCAGAAAATGTAAGAATGGCACAGAGGACAGGGAAGAAATAAGAATAAGGGAGGATGAGGAGGATGGAATTATAGACAGCCTGAACGACCTGCTCGATGATCACGGGGTTAATGAACTCAATTTAACCGATAAGAAGATGAAGGACGATACAAGCAACGTGAGTGAAAGCAACGAAAATGATCACTACGATGAGAAGTTAGCTTCTGTGGGAAGAAACGAAAAATCAGGGAATGATCAAAGGATGAACGAACCCGATAGTTCTTCCGACAGTTCTTCCAATAGTAGAAGTTCTAATATGGATTTCCTCTCCTTCAGTAAGAAGGAAAGAAGGAAGAAGAGTGCAACAAAGGGAGGCCCCAACCGGGGAAATGATCAGTCGACGGTCACACCGAAGGGGCTTACTTTGTCAGCTCTAAACAGTGTGAGTAAGAATAATAACGACGGTAAGAGAGGAAGTTGGAGGAAGGGAGGGAAGAGCTCCCACATCGGTCGCGTCGGCAGTAGCAGCAGCAGAAGCAACAAAAGTAGATACAGTAGAAGAAGCAGTAGAAGCAGCAGCCGTGCCACCGTGCCCAGGGACAAACTGCATGACAACCTGGACGAGTACTGCGGGAGTGAGAACTCTTCGTCCTACCTGGGCAACCATGACGTTTCTCTGTTTAATAGCTCCAAGATAAAAGACATTTTCAATTTGAAGTCGACCAATAAGGGGGCTAAAAATAGCAACTCCCCGGGTCAAAATAAATTTGTGAGGGGAACGTCCCAACTGAGAGGCGCAAATAAAAACAACACATACGACATAAGTGGTCGTAAGGGTAAGATGGACAAGACGAACAGGAAGGAATCTTATGAAGATATCCTGTTCGATTTTAAGCGTGATTGGTCTCTCAGGGAGGATCAATTTAGGGGGGAAGTCATCAGTGGGGGAGGTGCAAAAAGTGGTCCAAAAAAAAACCCACCAAGTACATATCGTGGGGATGACTCGGAATTCCCGCCATATGATAAGACATATCAGCAAAAGGACAAAACGAATAAGATAAAAAGTAAGCAAAATGGAAAGGATGATTATCGAAGTAAATATCCCGCGTACAACACGGACCAGGATGATGAGGCGGACAATTACGTGGACGAAGAAGGAAGGGGCAAGGATAGTAACGATCGAAAAAATCAATTAAAAAAATCGAATTATGAGACAAAATTTTTAAAAAATAGCGCAGATTATCCTTTGAGGAAGAAGACATCATCGCGAAAAATGACTACACTGCAAATGTCCAGCAGTAAGAACAAGCTTAAGGACTATCCAAGTGGAAGTAAAAAAAAGAGTGACCTTGTTGATTATAATTCGCAAAGGAGTACAGGAAGATATAAGGAAAGCAATAGAGCATCACAAAAAGTTGTTCACACACGTGGAAAAGCAAAAAAAGGAGACAATGGCAAAGACCATTATAACGATGACGAGGGGGATAAAAGGAGTTACAATTTTATTTCTCAAACGAGTTACGAGGCTAATAGTAACACTAGCAGCATCCTGCTTGACTCAGTCAGTTCGGACTTTGCGCAGAGTAGCAGCGTAGACCAGTTTAACCATTCCGGTAAGAAGAAACCAAATGAGCCATTAAATTATTTAAATTTCAAAAAGGACTCAGATTATAACAACATTTTGTACAGTTCGAACGATTCGCATATTTTGAGTGGAGCCAATAAGTTGGGAGGGCCAATCTCTTATGGGAAAAATGGAAAGGTCGACAAAATAGACATGGTAAGAAAAACCAGTGATAGCAGCCCTAATGGGAAGAAAAAAGAGCTGTTAGGTAAGGAAGAGGGAGGAAACAATTCCTACCGCAATATGAGCTCCCCCGTTGGAGAAAAAACTAAGAACAAATTTGAGAAGGCACACATGAAGGAGGTAGACGTGGAGAGTAACCCTAAAAAGGAACAAATGAATAATAACCCCCCAAATAATCAAGACCTGTACAATAAATATATGGGCGTTTTGCAAAGTTTAAAAAGCGAAGAAATGGACGCATCTGTAAACACAACGAATAATGTAACCATCGATTTAACCAACGACTTTAGCAAAACGCAAGAGAATTCCACCTCCATTTTGTCGTCCTCCAAAACATTGCAGAAGGATAGCGTGTTTAGTAATTTATCCAAATTTAAATTTAATGAAGAGTTGCACGAGTATAACTGTGACCCCCTAACGATTATCAAACCGATCGAGGATTCAAACAAGGAGCCATACTAAGGATCGGCGCGCAGTTCAGCATCGAAGTGGGGTAATAGTGATTTTTTTTTTCTTCTTTTCTGTACCTACGTGTCAATCATTTTGGGTCATCACATTTTGGAGGTAAATTTTTTTGAGACAATGCTCCGCAGATGCACCCATTTGTGTGCACTTTTTTCCGCCCTGTGGAATGTGTTTTCATTTCACTTTACGAAATCGCCCAATCGGGAATTTGTTTCTGTTAAATTCATTTGCAAAAATGGGGATGCACAATCCGTTGTTCAATTTGGCAGTCTTTTTTTTTTTTTTTTTTAATCCCTCTTTTTATTATGCCCCATTTTTTGCACCACTTGGGTACATTCGTGCGAAAACATACTGTGTTTATGGATTATGTTAGTCGATTAATCAGTAATCGGTGTGTGGGGAGACCGCTCGTTTGGATCTCTCCCACGAGTGTAGAGTATCATAAGGTTGTCCTTTGAATTCGTGCGGAGTAGGCCGTTCGATTGATCAGACCTTTACGATGTGTAAGTGCTAAGTGGGTTTAGTAAATAATTGAGCAGGCAAAGTTGTCCAAACGGGAAATATGCACACAGGGAGGATATTTTGATTGGTGAAGCGAACATTTTCGAACGGTCCACAGCAGGGGCAATGTTAATGTACATACTTCGTTCTGTTCCCCTGATTTGGAAGCATGCCAGTTTAAAAAGGGGAAAACGTGTTCACACGAAAAATATTTAATTTTACAAAAATAGGCACCTTTCGATAAAGTTTGTAGGTGTACATATATACATATTAAAGAGTTGGTAATTATTTTGCAGAATACGGTTGGCATCCATATGTTTACAAAACGGATTTTATAACTTAAGGTTACATTGATTAAAGAAGACGGCACACATTAAAACAAACGTATGCAGTCATGAGGGGGTGCACATACGTAAAAGTACGTGCTTCGTCGTACGCCACACATAGGCATATACTTCTTGGTGTACATATATTTGCTTACACCTTGGGGGGAAGGCACTACCCATACACATATACATACACATTAAAACGTCATTCTTAATAAATACTTATTAAAAAAAAAAAAGTGAAACGAAAAATGAATACGGGGGCCGCCCTCAAATGATAAGTGGTGGTATACAGATAGTTAGGTAAATTTAAAAAAAAAATAATTAAAAAGGGGAGAGGTAGAAGCAAATGTGGTAATAGTACAAGTGGGCCGGTGATCCAAAAAAGGAAAAGGAAGCAAAGTATGGGTATTCATATACGTGTACATGTAAGCGCGTATACATAAGCCCTTACATTGTACCCATATGCAAATGTCGAAGGCGCCGAGGGGGAAACTTAATAAAATAGGGGGAAACGTGTGTCATCTATCCAGGGATAAATACACATATATCCAAATAATTCACACGGGTGGTCCGTAGAATGGACGCGATAAATACGCATCCACCGAAGGTTATACATAAAAAGAGTGTTGCTGCAAATGTTTTCACAAGTTAATTGTTTTTCATAACATCTCTTTGGCAGAGAGGGCACTGCCTCCTCTGGGAGAGCCACTTCTTGGCGCACTTTGTGTGGAAGTTGTGTAGACATCTTAATTCAAGAATGTCATCCTTTTCGGCAAAGTCGGATAGGCAAATGGAGCAGGACTCGTTCTTTAATTTTCTGTCTGGTGAATATTTAAAGGTAGGTATTTCTGCGAAAAAGGGTTTTGGCACCCCCTTTTTCTGTTTTGGAACATTTTGATGATATGGAAAGAAGAAGCAAAACCATATGACCGTAAAGAATACTCGGAACACACATGACAGGATAATGGACCATGATATAAACCACAAGTAGAAGTTCCTCGTGTACTTCCTTGTCATGACCATTACGATGGTCCCTGTGATGAACCATAAATAATTGAGCAGGCTGAACCTCTTGCTCAGTTTCCATCCCTTGGAGCTCGTGAGTCTTCTCAGCCTTCGGGGGAGGGGGCATAAATGAGTAGTGATGTGGAGACAGGATGCTCTTTAAATCACATATAAATAAATGGAATTCCCATATAGTGGCAAGAAATACATATGTTTACGCATAGCACTGCCGCACGAATGCGTTGCAATAAGGTAAAAGCTCGTCACTTACGCGTGAATGTGCATCCTCTCATTTTCCATCTTATACTTCCTCAACAGGAAGTACAGAAAAAATCGCACGGGGGCCTGTACAAGCTGCAGCAAACTGTTAATTACTATCCACCATCTCAGGATCTCATTGCATGAGCACTCCTTCCAGTGAATAATTAGGTACGCCAAGTAGGGGAAGGATGTGCTGATACTTATTACAGCTGAAATGAGATTTATTCTTTCGATAAAGTATAATGAGTCACTTGGTGCCGTTGCTATAATGTCCATTATCGGGTCGGCATTGTTCTGCATTTCTTGGTCAGTGGCGGTCATGTAGTTTTTCACAAACTGAAGAGGAAAAAATAAATGAAAAAAAAAAAAAAAAAGGGGAAGCAGAATTAGCAAATGGTCATACATTTGTGGAGGCATAAATTATCACGTCATGTCTAACGCATCTACTGAAGAGTTCATCATTTTTGCAAATCATATTTGTTGTTCCTCTGTTTGTTGGACATGGGATTCCACACAACAAACGCTCACTGTGGGGGTTGTTCAGACAAGGGTGACTTCCCCGTGCAGAAGGAACTCTCGCACCTTTCATGGCGCATCAATCCCCACAAATATTTGCGCTTTCCCATGTCCTTCCACTTTTCTCTCACTTACATGTGATGTGTTCACGTAAATTCTTCTGATATATGCACGTACTGAATTTTCCGTTTCTGCCATTTTGGGACGATATTCAGCGTTCAAATGAAGCAGTAATGCTTATTCATATATTATAAGTTTTTTGCGCGATGAAGAAAAAAATAAGCTCTGGAAGAAAGGGGGGAGGGACGGAGAAATTTGAGAAGTTTTAATTATCCACGCAAATTGTACCTTCATAAAAATAATGTTCCATTAATGAAAATCCATTCTCAAAAAAATGGTTTATCAAAATGGAAAAAAAAAAAAAAAAAAAAAAAAAAAGTATAAACAGGCGGGGAAACATGTGTAAAAGGAGGGAAAAGTACGTGGCGGGGTAATCAAACCACATTATACGTCCATTCGTGCGCCTCAAAGGTAAAAAATAATTATATGCAATATACTTGTATGTGTAAAGGTGATTACGCGCGCGCATGTAACTGTGCATATGTGTATATAAATATAAGCGCGTTTGCACATATATTTACGTGTTTATATTTTTTCTCATACATTTCATTTGTATTATGCATTTGTGTATACATAGGCAAAGGTGAAGCAGCGCGTGGCATCGCTCACTACATTTGCACACGTACGTTAAGGAAAAATGGAAAAAACAAGGAAGTTGGAAAATATGAACAAGTGGAAAAATTCACAAGTTGGATGTTTATGGAAACTAGCGCAAACAATTCAACACAAGTTTTGCAAAAAACGCAGTGCGGACGAGTGAAAGCTTACCCAAATTTACGCAGCTGGGATTCGCAGGCGTACTTTACGAATCAAGTGTCTGGACGTGGAGATTCCGTAAATGCGTGTTGCGGAAGTGGGCAAATGAGTCAAACTGGTGTGTTCATACGCCACAGTTGCTATTTATACTACACTCGCGCGTAATGTGCCACGAACACCTCTGCATTCACACATAATTGGGGCAGTCCTCACTAAACAGCTGTTCAGCGGGGCGCAGTTCTGTTACGAGCTACGAACTACGAGCGCTTTATTCTCTTCCTTTCAATTTTTGCAAAAGGGCGAAAGGCAGGCAGGGAAGAGTTATCCATGCAGTTGCAGAACGATCACGTACTTATACATACAAGCACATGTATGTATGCATATTGCAGCTGCTAAACGTAGGGCAGTGCTCGTTTTTTCCCAGCTGGATCTTCCAAATGGTGATTTTTCTATTCCCAAAGAAATGTTCAAAGGAGGGAAAAGTTAAATGCAACTGTGTAAAAATATAAACTTTGATTTGGTATGCGCAGTTGAAGAGGAAAAAATGGGGCATAAGAACGCGAATAGCAGAACAGTTAAAGTTGGGCGCATGCTACATTTAAGTATAAGTATTTTTATATATATTATACATACACGTATAACGTTAAGCGAGATAATCAATAACGTACAGTGAACAGATTGTAGCGCTTAAAAATGTAGGACTGTTGTAAGGATGTTTTTATTTTATGCTCTTCTTTTACGCAGGTTGAAAAAAAAAAAACACAAGTTTGTTTCTTTTTAATACGGTGATATTAATGTAAATTTTAGTCCTTTAAATAACAGAATGAACAAATGAACGATTTCTAAAACGGGATTTTTTTTTTTTTTAATGGTTAATTTTGCCGAATTTAAAAAAATGAGCGTAAATATGGCGGGATTTATACCCATATTTAAAAAAAATATATATATATATCCTCGTTAGCGGTTTTGTTTTATTGCTTCTTTGAGTATATTATTGTGAAACTGACGAAAAAATGCCCTAAAAAAGGAAAAATAACGAAAAAGTACGGAAAGTGCGAAAAGTAGCGAAAATTCTGCAAAACGAATCAAAATAAAGCTAAGTAATACAAAATGTACTTTAACTGGTGCGATACAGGAAAGCAGATTTAAGACGGGTATATATTTGCATAGGAATATATGTCATTTCACCATAGTTATATATCGCAGGTCTCAAAAAACACGAACATTTTAAAAAGCTCATTTTAATGGCGTTGCATTTCTGTCATAATAATCAATGTATGGAAAAAAAATATATATAGGAAAAGTGGACGTAAACGTGAAAGTGCAGAAAAAAAAAAAGACTCATCTTCCGTAAATGCAATTATCCCCATTTCACGGTTTCAAAATGAGTGGCAAGCTCTCTTCATCATTACATACACATGTACGCATATGCGTAGGCATGTTCAAATGTGTCTCATTAGAAAATGAGGTGCTATCTTATTGTAAGGAGTCCCAGAATTTTTCTTTTTTAGCTGATCCAGTTATTAAGCCTTTTTGTGTACAATTTATGAATTCGCAGTTAATGCGTAATAAGATACCAGGATGAGGGTATTTATAAACGTTCGAAAAAAGTGAAAGTTAATGTGAGCAGGAAAGGGTCACAATTTTTTTTTTGATAAGTTTGTTTTTCTCAAACGTATGGTATGTATGTTTGGTCAATTATAAGAATAGGTTGTAAATATTGTGTAACTATGTCTTGTAATTTTGTCTTTTTTTTATGTACAAATGAGAACCTTTCATGTAACGAAAAAGACATGTTGAATATTTTTGCCGAACAAGCCCGTAAACTTCAACCCCCCGCATCCATTTGGGTCTTTTAATTTATGTCCATATTGAGAAAGTTAATTCGGCCAATAGGTTCGATTAAAATTGTCAATACGGAGAGATACTGTTTCTCAACGCGGGAAAGAGTAATTTACCTCAGCGAAATGGCAATTTTTTTGTTTTCTTAAAAAAGGAAAATATATTTACATCTCTTTGTGAGTAACGGAATAACAGAAGGGGGGCAGAACAACGTAAAAATTACTAAAATGTTCACCTCAACTTTTTGCCATTAAAATGTGTCCTTTTTTTTTTTTTTTGCACTACTATGAATAAGACCTTTTTCATGTGTGTAAAACGGGGGCACATGTGCACATATATATATGTACAATTTTTCTCCTTCATTACGTAAATTTGTGAAGAGCATTTAAGAAACTGTTACATGCCCATGCCCCCTTTTCGCAATTAAGCAAACGTTCCCATTTCATCTTTTCTTTTAAAAATCTAAACGTACAGTATAGTTTAGCCCCTTCCGGAATGGAGTTAAAACGGAATGCACTTTTCACAGATTGGTGGTGTTGTAGATGGGAAGGCGTTCCCCTTGAGGCCATTTCAAAGGATCTTCTCCATTATATTGTTAAAAGGTGAAATGCGCCTTAAGCAAAGGCACATTGTCCCACGCATCCACGTGGCACTTTGCTTGTTACATTATATCCGTAACAAATTTTTAATGCATTTTCGCATTTTCTATCGGTTTTGTTTCAAGCAAACACATGTCGGAAGAACTCCTCGGACAATGTAATAATGACATGGATCTAAATATGCCCTACAATGATAATAGAAGAACAGAGAACAAAAAAAAAAACAGCACGACATGAAATCAGATCATGTCTGAAAAATGGCATAAAAGGACCTGTAACGTCCTCTGCGACAAATACATATTCGCGAATCTGTCGTGCACCCTAATTATACACAAAAAAAAATTTATGAAGGAAGAGCAAACACTTTTCTTTGGATTCTCTTTTACCTTGTACTTTTTTTTTTTTTTTTTTTTTTTTTTTTTTCATAATGTACAGATGTGCGTAGGAAAAAAGTAATAACAAAAAAAGAAATAATTTGCTAATCAAAAATAGCTAATGTACAATTCCGCATCTCCTAAAGGGCGCGGGTTGGGGTAATGACTGGGTAAACAATGAAATATAAGAGGGGGACGAAAATTTTTCGAAGGTGATCAAACTCCGGGTAATTAGGGGATTGTTCGAATAAAAATACAGAGGCTCTAAAGACAAAGATGGGGGGGGATTCATTTAAGGGATGCCGTCCCAAGCAAACAATACTTGGGGGTTCTTTTCGTTCTCTTTCTTTGGTTTCCTCCCTTTCATTTTTTTTATTTTTTTCCTTCCTCTTTTTTTTTTTTTTCTTCCTTTTTTCTTTTTCTTTGTTACACTTCAGAATTTTGTAATGTTCTTCTTTTATATATCATACTTTTATCGCAGATAATTCACTTAACATTGCAAGTCATTGTATAGTTGTGGGGAATGAAGGGTACTATTATCCTATAGTAACCCATATTCCGACCCCGCTCATTCTTCCATTCATTTTTATTCTTTCAGACACTGTGTTATAGCATATTTTCTGTGGCAATGTGCACTTAAAAAAAAATGTACGTCCATATAATGCTTGAGAAAGGGAACATTATATATGTGTGTGACAGTAATTTATATTTCTTCGTCTTTGCTCACTCCTTGCTTACTCCTTGTATTATTATTTGCTACCCTTCCGAATTCTATAGAGAATATACGCTCTGTTGTACAAGGCATTTAAAACACGTTGCAGATCATTGTAGTTTCTGAATGGAACGTTATTACATACGTTGATAAGCTATATTTTTTCTTTGCTGACGCGGTCTGCTATTGTTTGTTCCTGCTGATGGTAATCCATTATATATAGTAGAACCATCTGTTACAGATGCTACTGTCGAGACGTCGGTTGAATCGTATGTTGAGTTGTAGGTTGAGGTGTCGTCGTCGTTGGATGTGTTGTCGAAGTTAGAGATGGCTGATCTTCTTTTTTTTCTTCCTTTGGGGGAATTGCCACGTATTGCAGAAAATAAATTGGTATACTAAGACAGAAAAGGAAGGGGGAGGGGAATGAAACATATGTGTAACACATACCATATATAACACATATCACATATATATATATATATATATATATATATATATATATATATATATATGTGCGTAACTAAAGGCACTTTCTTTTTTTACATACTTATTATTATTATTCATATATATAAGAAAAAAATAGTAATAATAATGCTTATTGCGCATATTATTTTTAATTAAACTGTAATTATAATTACCCTGTATAAAAAAAAAGCAGCTAATGGAGCTCCTATTAATGTAATTGCAGAAGGAACTGCAATGGGTGCAATACTGTTGTTGGTGCCCGTGGAAGGAGTTCCTCCATCCCGTTGTAATTCATGACTGTCTAACGACGACCCCCCATGAGAGGTTGCACTTTCCTCTGTAACTTTTGCCCCATGTTCACCTTTTAATTGGGATAATAAGGTTGATGGTGATCGAATATTGTTGCCATCACCAGGATTACTATTTTTGCATACTTTATTGAACAGATTACAATAATCTTTCGATTGATTGCCTCTGACTGCTTGGCATTGAGACTGCATTTGAGTACAGGCTTCGCCAGCATTCTGCACATATTTTTTATATGCTGAAAGACATAAATTCTCATTTTCTGTTGTTTCGTCCACTATACATTTATAGTCCTGGGTGTAATCGAATAATGTTTTTCTATGCTTGAATTCTTCCTTAGTATCACTGTGGTGCAGGAAGCACTCGCCTAATTCTACTAGATGAGCTGGTATTACCGCATGTACTTCATTCACTTTTTCCTTGAATTCGTCAGCACTTGAACATATTCCAGACAGTATGGCACCCACGTGGTAGTGAAGGAATTTACATCCCCTTTGATAATCTTCCTCCGTGTTCTTTATTTCTTCCATATAGCAAAGTGCCTTCATAATTTTACTAACAGTGTCCTCATCCTTAATACTATTCTCCCGTCCCAATAACACCTTCACTCTCTTTCCGCGACCATTTGCATCACATTCCTCTTGACCTCTCTCTAATTCTTTATACACCGTCCTGGAAGGTAATTTGTTCAAACATTGATCGTCCCCTCCCGCCTATAAATATGGAATTGACCGGAATTGAATATATGTGTATGTACATTATATTACATTTTGCACATTTTTATACATTATATGCAACATATTCAGTTCATGTTATTCCTCTTTACATTTGCACTTCCTACCATTTTTCCTTAATTGAGGTTTGCTTCCCTATATTTTATGCATGAACCTCATTGTACAATGTGCTCTACGTAATATTTGCTTTTAGCCTATCCTACCAGTTCTGAGAACTTATGCAAAATTATTCCCTTCACACACATCACTATAAACATACGATAACCTTATGTATACTATGTTCCTAAGCCCTTCCCCCCCTCACTTAAAAGTATTCAAAACCCTTCCTCCTCCTTCTTTAAGGATCACAAATTTCTTTCTAAAACTTGAATTGTACATATACATTTATACGTATTATATACGTAGAGCATTGTTCACTGAGTATAAAAGAAGGAGGAGAATGATGGAAGGAGTGTTAGGGGTGGTAGAATAGAAGGTTGTGTTAGGAGGAGTGGCGCACATTCCTTATTTCTTACTTTTCCTTCCTTTCTATAATACTACACTCTGCATTAGTTTGTGTATTATTACATTACACCTTCCTTACACATATTTATTCTTTCTTTTTAAAATGTAATTCCTTTCCCCCTCTTCTAAAGTGAAAAATTTTTAAATTATGTTACTTACAATCAGAGAATACTCCACACTTAGAATTCCTATTAGGAACTTCTTTATATAATATATATACTTAATACATATTGAGAATTCTACGCTCATTTCTCCCATTATTTGCTCCTTTATTTATATATATTACACTGAACACATATACCCGAAAAAAATATGTAGAATGTGGAATATGTATGGAATGTGGAATCTGTGTGGAAGTGTGATTCGTTCAATTTTTATTCAAATTTCATTATTTAAAATTTGTTGTTGCTGCTGTGCTGTGCCTTTGTTGCCTCAGTTACTGCTGTTGCTGTTTCGCTCTTCCATCCTTCCTTCTCTTGTTATTCTTTCCTTTATTAATATTACTTGTTCCCTTTCCTTAAAGAAAACTTATCTAACATAGGGGACAGAATATTCTGTCATGGAATCGCCCGTGGTGGAATATGTTTCCGTTTCTGAAACTTCCTCTGAATAATCGGTATAATCTTCAGCTTCCATATCCGAGTCATCCCTGATGGAGGACCTCCTTTTTTTTCTTCCTTTGAGAGAATTGCCACGTATTGCAGAAAATAAATTGGCATACTAAGACAGCAGGGCAGAAAGGAAAAATAGGGAAGGAACCATATATAGATACATAGAAGGTATATATTCCCGCAATTCACTTTAAACATTCATTTTTAAATAAAAATATATATATATATGAATAATAATAATTATTATTATTTATATTGCAATAATTATTACTTTGTATAAGAGGAAAAAGATGGTGGGAAGTCCTATTGCTGCAACAGCGGAAGAAGGGATAATAGTAGTAAGTGGTGGTGATGAACCAACTGAATCACCTGTTGAGCCACCTACAAATGTTGAACCCGCCTGACCATCTACACCCAAATCGGGGGCATTTATATCCACCCTCGGGCCTTTTATATCGACATCGGGAACTTTCATTTCACCTTCCACTTTGGGTACTGATACATCCACGTCCCCCTTCACCTGTGGACCCTGTGGACCTGCGTCACCTGCTTTAGCACAGAAAAGGGGGCATAGTATACAATATAATGCAAAATGTGTTCAAAACATAAGGAAGAAAATGTTATCCACCTAGGATGGTATGTGCTCCTCCTAGGATGGAAGTGTTCCTAGGATGGATGGTGTGGTAGTTGCACCCCTTCGGGGTGCATGTTCCCCTTTCTTTGGGTATGTGTCTTTTCTTTTTTATCCCTTTTTTCCCTTTATTCGGTATATTCTTACGTCCTGAATCCCTCGTTACTACAGCATCTGCACCTGAAAAATGAGAAGGAAAGAGGAAGTACCATGTTCAAGTGTAGCCAAGGGTCATTGGACCTTAGAAAAGTTGTGGGTGCACCTAGTGGGTGCAGTTGATTCTTTCCTTTTGCATTTTTGTTGTTCTCTTTTTTCCTATAATTATACTTCTGATTATACAGTTGTTACCTGCTAGACCTCCTGGACCTAGTGCACCTCTTTCACCCCTCGGACCCACTGGACCTGCTGCACCAACTACACCTTCCGGGCCATGGTCACCCCTTGGACCCTCTTCTTCTTGGCAAAAACCTCCTCCAGCTATGAAAATAAGTGTAAAAAGATAGTTTCAATGGAATAGGAAATATTTACATTTGGATCCATGGGTGTACCAGGGTGCAGGTGCTTGCTCTTTCATTGATATGTTCCTTCTTCCTTGGTTATATATATGCTTACGAATAACACCAGTGGTGGCACCTGATGTTCCTTCTGCAGGAGGAGTTTCTGTATTAAAAAAGTTAAAAAGAAGGAATAGTGGTTTCAATATGAACAGGAATGTTGGTAAAAGTAGAATTTTTTTCACACGCACCAAGGGTGTATGCTTACCGTTCTGCCTATCTTGCGATTCACCAAAAGAGGGGGGTGGCTGCGGTTGTTGTTGTTGTTGGAGTTGAGGTGTTGGTGGTGCCTGAACTACCATACTTCCCGTACTACTCACTTCACCTCTTAACTGTTCCAGTAGCTGCCTGGCGTACTTTAAACTTCTACCTCCAGCGACACTGAACATTCTGTTATACTCAGCGCAGTACTCACCACTTTCCTTATGTGAACATTCCCCTATTATTTTTGCATATGCACGAACGACTTCATCCAGGTACTGCTTATAATGGGTATTATAGTTAACTTTGGCACCATTCCCCCTTATTCCCATGCTAACTGCATTCTTCGTATAATCGTATAACTTCTTTAAGTTCTGGAACTGTTCTTCAGTTATGTCTGGGCACAAATTCTTACATGCCTCATTACCATGAACTTCCTGTATTTTGTCAAATATACGTTCCATAATATCCTTGAACTCTTGGCTCTTATTTTCTCTGTTCAATACTGCACTCCCCAACCAGTAGTAAAAAGTAAAGCAATCATATCCGAATGGTCCACCAGCCTTTGTCCTATTTTTGTTCCCTTTACACCAAGTATTCATAACTTTTTTCTCATTTTCCCTATAATTCCCGTCTGCCCCCAAATAGTTCTGTATATCTTCTCCCCCCTCTTTCATCTTGTCCCCGCATCCATTAGTCCCTGCCCACGAGTCGAAATGTTTGTATATAGCTTGTGCGTTCCGCGGTACCTGACATTTCCCATATAAGTTTAACAGTTATAATTAGCATGTTATGCTCCATGTATGAACACACGCATTTAACATATTACATATAGTATATTACACTTACACTATTCTTCCTTTTACCTGTGGTGCCATTTTCCCTTTAGCTTCTGCTGATTCCTTTTATTTTATATATACTCCTTTCTCCAATATACTTCTTCTAGTATTCGGCCTCCATTTCTTCTATTAATTTTGAATTCACATAAAAATACTCCTTACACTGTACTATTACAATTTCAGAATAGCATACATGGAGTACTTACTCCCTCGCTTCAATTACTTTATCTTCTTCTTCCCCGTATGAAATGTGTTTAATTGTCTGTGTGTGGAACTTACTGTGGAAGTACTATATTCCTTATTTATATGATTAACTATTGAGTACACAGAGAAGATGAATAATAAATACAGGAAAAACACACTCTCCACATGAGCTGAGCCCGCATCCCCTTCTTTCCTTCTTTTTCCTTCACTTTCAGAGTTATTATATTTTTTGCTGTAAATTCCCATGAACTCTCATATTGCTCCTTCACTCTGTACTTACCTCCTTTTCCCTTCTGTTGTAAGATATATAATTCTTTTTCCGTTTTAAGGTGAAAAAATTTTAAATTATTCTATTCCAGATTTAAGAAATATTTTTTGTTTGCCCGAAACTCCTATTAAATCCTCTTCCTTTAATACTTATATTTATACCATGTTATGTACTTCATTCATTCCTCTACACGTATGTTTCTATTAATATTTTGCACTGAATATATGTATTCATAGAAGGGGAAGAAATATATGAAGAAGAATAATATATGTATCTTTATAAGAATACTTTCCACAATATACGATACTTTTCCCTTCTTTTTTTGTTTTATAATCATTCTTTAAATAATAATAAGAATTTGTTCCTTCTGTTCCTTCTTTTTAGTACACTATAAATTGCTTATGTATATTAGGAATATACATTACACTGCTTGAGCTCCCTCCTTGTCCCTTCTGGTTCATACTGCACTTTATATATATTAATGTGCCCTTCACTTTTCTTTTCTTTTTTGGTATTAATTAAAAATATAGTTTTGAGTTGACTGCTTTCCCTTTATATTGTTTCCCAAATATTTAAATACAAACGGCTGGTGTTATCAAACAAAGTTGTGTAAGTTAATTTTTTTTTTCCCTTAATTATAAATTTCTTCCCCCTCCCCTTTTACACTACAATTAGTGTACACATATTACGCCCCTTTTCCCATCATTAACAAAACTGTATACACGCTCCTACCATAGAATGTTCCCTTATTTGAATATATAGAATGGTGGTGAAAAGAAACACACACATATATAGAAGGAACATCCTAACTGACCTGATTTCCCCTTGCACACTGTATGTAGGAAGGATTTCTAATTCTACGTACGCAGCGCATTAGATTTACCCTCCCCCCAAATAAGTACACATACCCCCCCCTACTACCACCTACCATACGACCTACTACCCCCTAACCATAAGACCTACCACCACCCTAACAGACTTCCTTCCACCACACCACCTAACAACCCACCTACCACCATCTAACAACAACCTACCACCCTACCACCAACAACCTACCACCCTACCACCAACAACCTACCACCCTACCACCAACAACCTACCACCCTACCACCAACAACCTACCACCCTACCACCAACAACCTACCACCCTACCACCAACCTACCACCCTACCACCAACAACCTACCACCCTACCACCATCTAACAACAACCTACCACCCTACCACCAACAACCTACCACCCTACCACCAACAACCTACCACCCTACCACCAACAACCTACCACCCTACCACCAACAACCTACCACCCTACCACCTAACAACCTTCCTTCCATCCATATGTTGAGAACAGAACAACGTCCTTTCTACATTTCCCTGTTACTGAATTTATGTTGTGCTAGTAAATATTCATTTATTACATTTTTCTATACACCCTTTCCCCCCCCCATGTAAGAATACTTTGGACATGTGCACCTCACTAATATGTGCTCACCAATATGTGCACAAAAATTAGCACACATTAGTATGCGCACATTATTATGTGCACATTATGATATGGCTCACATTAAAATATGCATATTGAGCTTATCGTACTTTAAGTATGCTGGAGGAAAGGGTTCCCCCACATATTATGTGGGATTTATGCGTATTGATCACATTACCCCTTCACATATAAAAAGTTAATATTGTTCATTTTCTGGTATATGCAGGAACATAGAGCAGAGTGTTGTATACACTTTAAAACGACATCCCTTCCTATATACTTTTCCAAGTGTTGATTCAGGAGACGACAATGTTCACTGTTCTACCTGCATATCCCACATCATATCGGTTAGAGAGAAAACAATTAGGAACTCCCCCACGATTCGTCACTTCGATTGGGGTTATGATTAGTGGGGGGGTTAGACACCATCCTTATTCGCAGTTTGGACAGTGTTTTCATTGTTATAATTAGTGGAAGTTTTTGGACAACGTTATTTTTCGTAGTTTGGAGACAATGTTTTCATTATTATTCGTGGTAAGGAGTATGGTACTCCTATCTACAGTTACGTCACTGTCGCCGTTACCCTCGTTTCCTCCTCCCAGCCAAATGGAATATTTCCCTCTTTGGCCATGTATTAAAATTTTTAAGGTTGTGCGCTTATGCCGCTGGGAAGAATGTGTTGGCACCTTCCTCTCTGCTGGGCAACACCCAGTCGGACGAAAAAAAAAAAAAAAAAAAAGCAAAATGAGAAAGTCACATGAGCAGGTCCACACGGTATAGAGCTACGTATGGGATGTTTCCCCATTTTGTCCACCAACGGTGGCAACGACGTGGAAATATGCTTCCCCCGGACAAAAAAGTAGCCCCTCCTTTTTTGACAATTTTTCTTTTTTTGCAATTTTCCTTTGACACGTTTTTTGTGACAAATTTATATTAGGGCAATTTTTTTGGACTAATATTATACTTGTACTTTTCTGTGACAAATTTATATTAGGGCAATTTATTTTTTCTTTTTTGAACAATTTTTTCTGTGTGACAAATTTATATTAGGGCATTCTTTTTTTCTTTTTGGACAATTTCTTTTTTTTTTTTTTGCGGAGCAGGAGAAGAAGCGCACATGTGTGTGACATGGTTCAAATTTTGTGTAATTGTACACAGTTCTTTTTTTTTTGTTTTTTGTAAGAACACACTTTTTTTTTTTTTGCGCACCTTCGCGGGAACCTCCTCGCAAATTAGGAGGAGCACTTTTTCCAAATGGTCCATAATTGGAATTAGAAAAGAGAAAAAACAAATTATTAAGATTAAAAAAATTATGGAGGTAAAAAACTATAACAAAAAAAAAAATTAAATGAACACATTAAATGTTCAGTAAAAAAAAATTTCCGAACAAATCAATGAAGTGGAAAATTTTTTTTTTTCAGCTTATATTGATTACACATAAGCATGAGCACTTTAGCACAATACAAAAAAAAAAGGAATAAAAGAAAAAAATAAAAAAAAAAAAAAAAGGAACAAAGGGAAGAGATGCACTTGTAACCTTGTACACTATAAACTGTGTGGGCGGTGTTATTTATGCCTCTCCAGGGAGAACATTCCCTTTCATTATTCCAAACAAATGTTACATTCCACAATGTGTGTTACATCAAATACGTTGATAACGGATATTCTTCCTGTTTCCTGGTCTTCTATTATTATTGTTATTTGCTCTTCCCCTTCCTCTGGTGGGTGGTGGTGGCCCACCATTATATATGCTAGATTCATCTGGTGTAGAACCTATTGTTGAATTGTCCGTGGAATATTCTCTCATGGAATCGGTCATAGAATGTGTTGTGGAGTCGTATGTTGAGTCTATTGTTGAATATTCAATAGAATCTTCAGTAGAATCGTCAGTGTGCATATTCAAGTTCCTTTCTATTGGACTTCTTTTTCTTCCTTTGGGAGAATTGCCACGTATCCATGGAAAAAACAACGTGTACTAATAGGAAAGAAAAATGAAGGGTAGGAATATGTAGCATGTGCATATAGTGTAATTCAATTTATGTGTGCGCACTTTCAATAGAAAAAAAAATATTAATGTATTCCACTATATGCACATATTTTATTAATCTCGGCGATTACTTTATATAAAAAAAAAGTAACCAATGGTAACCCTATTAATGCTGCAGCGGATGAAGATATGATTGGGGTGGTAATATCAGTGGATGTTGCGTCCTTAGTGGAGGATGCTAATTCTGGCTGCTGTGTGGAATGTGTTTCGAGTTTGGGGTTTCCCGGTTTTAACTCCTCTGATTGGACATCGCGGACACCCTTAACGTCCGGAAATTCTGATGCAATTTTCAGTTCAGTTTCTGTGTTGCGTACTGGAGGACACCCTAATTTTAAATCCTCCTGATCCTGGTACTTCGGACACCACTCCCTAAAGTCATGACACCAATTTTCATCCTGACCCCCTTTACATTTCTGGCGAACAGTACTATAAGCCTTTCTTACTCTCTCCAGATATGCCTGATATTCCCCATGACAAGGTGTTCCATCACCGTTCCGTGCATTACATATAAATGTTCCGTCCCTTCTATAATCGAACACTTTCCTTAAGGATTCGAATATTTTAGGGTCATTATTCGGTTTCGCAAGATTACACCCATGTTTCCCGTTACTATTATTTACTTTATCCTGATACTCACCTATAGCTTTCTCAAACTTCGGGCCCGTTAATTTTCCGGATAATATTCCAGCCACCCAATAATAAAGAGCATTACAATAATCTTCCTTCTTACCTTTATCATTTTCTCCTTTACATACGGAACACAATGCTCCCATAATTTTATTCTCAGTAGGTGCATCTTGAATATATTTCTTTAATACACTCTTCACATCACTATCGCAATTCACATCTCTATGATCCCCTGCGTTTCCTTTTAATTTATTGTATATTTGTTCTGAGGGTAAATTCTTTAAACATTCGTGCTCCTACAAATTTAAACAGGGGAATAGGTGCACCCATATATGTTCCCACTTTTATTGAGATGTGTACAGTATATTATGTCAACAGTATGAAAGTGTGCACTTTGAGCAAGAAGTAACCGTCAGTATAACCTCTGGATCCACCATTTTGGTTTTACATTTCTGCATATAATAGACTCCCCTTAAAATTGTTCATACACTTGTACATAGTGAACATGTGAAAATTCCGCTTGCTTTCTGGTTATGAATATTGATATTTCATTTTTCCATATATATACACATTTTTTTACATTCCCCATGCTATAATAACACACCTATATATTTATCAAATTATCATATGTATATAATTAAGCCAGAAATATAAGAATGAAATGTATTGGAATAACAAAATAAAAGGAGAAAGGGAAGGAAATGAAACTGCCTTTTTTGTACATTCCTTTATTCATGTTATTTCCTATTGTATGTTGTGCGTGATTATCACCATCAAAATATTGTTACTTATGGGCTCCTTCTATTAAATACATACAAGCATACCTTCAACCCTTTTTATATAGAAAATTTCGTCATGTGATATTTGTTCATGCTTTTCTGTTATTTGAAGGGGGGCGCATTATTAAAAAATTATTAACACACATATTGTACACCTCATTTACAGGGTGCTCCTCCCTTCCCTTCTTCTGTACATGTGCGTACACTTCCATTTATACACATAATAAGAAGGACGAGAGCCCATAATGAAAATACACAAGGGTAAAACACAAAAAGGACCTGTATTGAACTATGTGTACTGAAGAAAAGGAATATATATACGCATATTTTCCCATAATAATATTTTATAAGATACTCTCCCTCATATGTTCATTTATGTTGTATTAGTAATATGATACTTCCCTTTTTTTCTTTCTTTCATGACAAGTACATTATGAATAATTCGTACTTATTATAAATTGCACCATCTGAGCTACCCTTCCACTTTTAGTACGCACTATACTGTACATATTCAAGTGTCCGTTTCTTTTCCTTTCTTCCTATAAATACATTATAAGTAACTCATTTGTATATATATGTGGAATGTATGGAATATGTGTGGAAGTGTATGATTCGTTCAGAATTTTACCATTATTAGTAAATTGTGCTTGTTGTTGTTCTTCTTCTTCTTGTGTTGTGCTGCTTGGTACTTCATATAAAAGGGAATATATATGCCCCTATACTTAAGCACTTATCATTATATTTACTTAAATATATATACATGAAGGAACTGTATAATGTTCTAATTTATTAAATTCGCCTCTGGTATTCTATGAAGAAATATGTATATTCCCTTATACATTAATACCATGTAGGCGCCCAACCTCCCCCACTATATATTTCTGCAGTAATAATAATTACCCCTTCCCCGTCCCCTTCCTCTTCTCTTTATCAGAATTTCCTTAATATAACGCATTGCTGAACTCTTCAGCCTGTTGGCTCCTTCCCAAAATTTCCCTTCCCTCTTCCTTTGTCAATAACTCCAGCAGTTTGTCACATTCCTTTCCCTTCCCTTTTTTCTTTCCATAAATTCTGTGCACTTCTATTTCCCCAAAAAATATATTTTAGGGTATTCCATTTTTGCTATATGTCCAGTCCTTCCATATTTTCCATGCATATGTGTAAAATTCACTTCCCCCATTTTCATGACTGTTATGACCATTCACTCCATATTGGATGCAAATGGATAAAATGGCACCCTTCCCTGCGCATTTCCTATGCCTGTTATGGTCGTGCAGTTACAAACGTGGGTCACTGTAGTTATTGAGGAGAAGCACTATTATATGCGATGATACCTTATATTTCTTTTCCTCTGCTGTCTATTATTTGCTCTTCTGGACGATGTCGTATATTCGGTAGAATATTCCGTTGTTGAATCATCTGTTGTGGAAGTTTCTGTTATAGAGTCGTCCCATGTTGAGTCTGTTGTTGTATATTCGGTGGAGACATCTTCAGTAGAATCGTCGTCGTCCGTTTCCATATGCAAGTTACGTTCTATTGATCTTCCCCTTCTACTTCTTTTTCCTTTAAGGGAGGAATTATTCTTACGAGAGAATAGTGAAGTATACTGTAGGGGAAAAGTACAAGATGGAAGAGGGGAAGGAAGGGTTGTTAGGTGGGTCGTAGGTAGGTTGTTAGGGTGGTGGTTGGTGTTTTATGATGGTGGTGGTAGTGTACTTACCTTATATAAGAGGGAAGCAATTAATGGAATTGCTACCACTACTGCGCCTCCTCCAATAGCAGAAGAGATGGTTGCAGTGGTAGGAAAGGTGCTGTTCACTGAAGTAGCTGTATCTTCTGCACCACTTGAACTGCTACTAATGGTCTGTAATCCATTATCAGTAACAAGCGAAGAAGGTCCTGCTTCAGCAGCGGCAGCCGCTGCCGCTGGAGTACCAACACCTGATACACCACCTAGACCGGCAGAATGGCCATTGCGGGGAATAACTTCATTTTCTTCCAGTTTCTTTGTTTCTGTTGGGACTTGTGAACCGGAACCAGCTTTCCGCGGAATACCATCTCCTCTAGGCACACCATGAAGATCACCTGAAGAGTAAATAATAAATACAAAAAAAAAAAAAAGAGAAGAAGAGGAAAAAATAATATGGGTGTCGGTTAAGTAAAAAAGAGCGAACAGTATCCGTTAAATATAATAGAGAAGGGGGAGGGGGGGAAACAAACAACATGATATGAAAATGTTGCGTGGAGCAACACCTTTCCTTCCCTGCCCTGCCTCCATGCCCCTTTATATATATATATAGGGGAATTGCTTACCTACATGAGTTACAGGTTGCCTATCTGTTGGAGTCTCATCCATTCTAGCTACTCTTCCATTTGATGCTGATAGACTCTGCTCAGGAGATGGTGGTTGTACTGGTTCCGGGGCCTCTAGAGAGGCCTGTTCTTTTTCATGTTTCTCCTGCTTCTGCAGTGTGTTCAGTTTGATCTGCACCTGCTGCAGTAAACTGTCTGGTGCCCTTTTTGCCGTACCAGCCCCGAAATTCCGGAACAATAAATTCATGTGAGTACATTCTTCGCTCTTACTTCTATTGCGTTCTGCACAGTGTACTGTCATTTCTTGCCATGTGCCTTTAATACTTAGCAGATAAGTTTTAAGTTCTTCCAAACAGGACTTGTTATTGCTCTGTGGTATTTTACTTATTTCTGAATAATCCTGTTGGTACTGGAACATATCTCTCATCCGTTCAAAATTCTCTTTTGAAATATTGTTATACTGAACCTTACACTCCTCCTTGATCCGATGCTTCTGTAATCCTACAAGCAGTTCATAAATTCTTCCTATATCTTCAGAAAAAGATTCACACTTCGCTTTACAATACGTTGACACCATATCCCCTAGCCAGTAATAAAAGTACTGACAATTCAGAGTTCTCCCCCACCCATTCCTCCTATTTTCAATGCACATTTGACACCACGCATTTACAATTTTCACCCCCAATCCCCCATCATCTGTATAATCCTCCAATGTACGCTCTAATTGATCCTTTATTTTTTCATATTCACTATTATGTGCACTACTCCCCGTCCACTCACTAATATTTCCATACCTTTCCTTGGAAATGGACCTCCTTTTACATTTCTCCTATGAATACAATAAATAGTGCATACAAAACATCAAGTACATGTATATTTCAGCTAACTATACTGTACACATAGTGTACTGTATTTGTACTATTTTCTTTCCTTACACTCCATGACATCTTCCTTCGCCTTTTAATTCAAGTACTCCGATTCAGAATTATCCTGTTATATAAGTTTACGCTCGTTATATTTTTCCCTTGGAGTGTACTAGTGATTACTCCTGTGTTTTATGTTTATTTATTTATAATTACGCATCAAAGTTTCTTCTTTTCTCCATACTAGATATTTACTTTTCCCTCCTTTATAATCTGTATTTCACTGTAAAACTGGAAATATATGAATGCTCGTATTATGGGTGTAGAGTGTATTAATTATTGAATATACACGGAAGGTGGGAGAAACCGTGAGGTGGGAATAAGATGATAGCATGTAATAGGATGAGATGGGATGGTAAGTTCAGAGAAAGGACGCATGGTGCTGTTGTGGTATGTGGTACGTGTCGTATATTTCTTATTTGTTCCTTTCCTTACCTTAAAAATATAATTCACCACTTCCTTCCTAAAATGTAATTCTTTTCTGAAATTAAAAATTTTAAATGTAGCAGCCATATGAATTTTCTCCCCCTCTTCTTCCCTTCCCTTCGTTTCATTTTGCAACGCCACGTTCATGCCCACGTGGTGGTGAGAAGAAAAAAAACTAAATTGCATGAATTTGTGGCATGTGAACACTTAACATTTTGCAAAACCAAACAGTTTTTTCTTCTAAACAAAACTAATACAAAAAGTGATAAAAATGGTTTTTATATGTATATGAAAAGGCTACACATAAGCCGATTTGGACACTTCATATATATCCACCTGTGTATAGTACACCTGGATAGAGGAAAACACGTCTGTTGTTGTGTAGTGTTGTGTACAACACAGCTCAGTAACGGTGCAGTTGCGTATTTTTTTTCTTACGTCCTTTTCCCCTTCTTTTTTTTTTTTTTTTCTTTTCTCTATGAGCAAGTGTACATATATTGTGCAGTTCCACAAAGCTATAACGGGACTTAACCGTCATCTGATCCATTAAGTGGTGGCGAAAGTAACAATGAAATAGAGCAAAAGATGAACAAATTGGAAGGAGCGAAAAAAAGGGGGACGAGAAAATGTGTAAGCGCAAATATAGGTGGACGTTTAATTGCACAGAAATATGAGATAGAGCCGATGCTCATACGTGTATGTTTAGGGACACATGTAGTGCGCATAATCAAAGGGCAAATACACCAAAATATGTTATGTGCACAGCACCGTTCCGGTACTGCGGAGACTTGCGCAGAACAGTCCTTTAATTTAAAGGGCATCAACACAGATTGGTATGTGCTCCCCGCTCCGTTTGGCCGGTTAGTCTTTTGCCAGAACTCATTTAAGGTACCTCCAAATTGAACTTCCTGCACCAAAGATTGGCGCAGCATATATAAAAAGGTTGCCCTTATGTGCGGGAAAAAAAAAGAAAAAAAGGGGGCGTACAATGCAGCAGCGTAACGACGTAACGCAGTGGGAGAAAAGTCATAGAAGTGAAACGCTAATAAATGCAAAATTTTTTGACCTTCTGTCACCACAAATGTGATAACATTGCACATTTTTTTTACCACTGCATAGTTTTGCCCATTTGGGAATCTCCATTATACACGAACTCATTTGGGGGCAATTATTTCCGATAACGAAAGAAAAAATTAGAAAACAGTTAAAGCTATTTTGCGAAGTATAGTATAACACTTTGCCGCGTTTTTTTATTAATTTTTTTTTCCAATTTGATATACAAGGATATGTAACATGTAATATATGTAATTCCCCCGTTGAACATTTTTTTTTAAGTTTTACCCAAATTAGAAACTTCTCATTTGTCATTTGAAGGAAGCACTTTTGTGCGGCCAGCTAGTGCGTACAGCAAATTTGCGAATCGCGACCAAGTACTTCTTGACAAGCAAGTGGCACACCCTGCCGACAATCCCTCCCCGTAGGGTACGCACATTCGCATATAAATATATGTTCACATACATGTGTATATATTTATATGCGAATGTGTATTTGTACATTCCCCTATGTAAATAGCGGGCCGCTTAATTTGTACTACTCATTAACGTGTCCACCGCATCCGCATTTGTGAGAATTTTCACGACTTTCAAAATTTTGAAGAAGGGAACGAAGCAGCTTTTTCTTAAGAAGTAAAAATAGCGCAAATAATGTAGAGGCAGGTTTTCTGTGAAAAAGGAAAAAGAGGAAGAAGGCGCGTCTGTAATTTTACGGCGAGTCAGAAGGTACTTGGCAATTACTGTGCCTGCCTGCCCCATTACCGTACGTACATGTATGTACATATGTAGGTTGTGGCAGAGTGAATCTGCTAAGTTACCCAGCAGAATTATTCAAACATAATACAAGCGCGCAGGGTCACTTGTCGTGAATTGTTAACGCTATCAATCTAGCGGTGTTTATCCGTGGATGATGGACCGCAGTAGCAGCTCTTCCCTTCCGTATAAACATATCCCCACACACACACGTACACTTCTTCGCGTTTGTAAACAACCAATGTGCATAAAGCATGTACAATGCAAATTAGGGGTTAAGGGGAAGGGATGCTATACTTACCACGCACATGCATATCTCATATATTACACCTCTACATAACCAAGTTTCTAATTTAACCCCATTAAGACAATAGCACGCGAACATATGCAAGGACATTTTGTTTACACGTTAAAGACACATGCACATAAATCAACAGGAAAATGGATCTGTGGGACAAAGACTATGAGAAGGCCATACAGATAGGGAAAGAAATTAAAAAGATATTAAAAAAAAATGAAAAGGAGAAAAAGAAGGCAAAAAACAGGGCAATCCTAAGGGGGAAAATAACTGAATTTAATCAAACTGTTAGATTTTTGCAGCACCAGCTAGATAATGATTATATAAAAAATGACAAACTGTACAGCAAGAACGAATCCAAGTATAAGGACAAAATGAGCGCCCTGGAAAAAACGAAAAGGGACATAATGAATTTGTATGAGGATTTCGCTTCGACTAATGAGGAGGTACTTTTTGGAATGTCGCCCGTTTGTGTATATTCATACGCATGTATATCAGCATAATATATGTTTCCACGCATGTGTTGTTCTTTCCCCCCTTTTAGGATGCCGCGTTCAACATAAACATGGAATTTTTAAACGACCTAGACAACGAAAATGGCTCCTACTTGAACGATTTAAACAAAGAGGAGTTACTCCTGAAGCAGCAGAATTTGATGAAGTTGCAAGATGAGCAGCTGAGTTTTTTGGAAGGCACTACACACAACTTAAAAAATATCAGCTACAATATAAACAACGAATTGCGTGTGCATAATGAACTGCTGGATGACATAGACAGGGATGTCGATGAGACTAACAATTTGCTTAGCAGGAACAGAAACATTTTCGAAAGAGTCACAAATAATACCAGTAATTATTTTTTGTATGTAATTATTGCCGTGTTGACCACGTCGCTCGTGCTTTTCATAATTATTCTCTAGTGCATAGAGTGGGGAACTGGAAGGGCATGGCGTGCTCGGGTTACAAAGCAGAATGGTATGAAAAGGAACATATTGAAATGAAGTCGAGCGAGACAGCCCCTGCGCAGCCACTACATATTGATTGCTAGTGCAGCGTCATAATCCGTTGTGGAGAATTTTTTGTTCACCGTTTTGTCCACGCCGTTATTTTAACATGAAATAATGCTGAGGTATGTTTTTACTTTTTTAATGTGCACATCCCGAGGGTATTATTTTTTTTTTTTTCTTTGATTTCCTAGCTTCCCTCATTTTAATCATGTTGCCATGCGGGATGCGGAATTTATTATGCCATATGTTATATGCCCTACGTCGTGTTTGTTTTTCAATTTGAAAAAGAAGTTAATTCTTGTTTGAGTGTTCACTGTTTCTTTTTTCTTTTTTTTTTGTGTTAATGATGTGTGATATTCTTGTTAAAGCGCCGTTCCAAGGTGTGCGAATTTGTGGAGGCACCTATTTAACTTCACGCTTTAAATATTTTTCAAATTTGTCCTAGTGAAATTTTTAGTTGACGCGAGGGTATCACCACAAAGCGTGGATGTTGTGCTACAATGTTAGGAACATTATGAGGAAGAGGGGGGGCGCTGCACCCGATTTGCTGAAAACACCGTGGCGATTTACAACAATTTAACCTTATGCGATTTCGCGCATGTTTGTAAAGTCCTGTTTTGCGAAAAAAATTGTGCAATATTTTTCAAAATATACAGCGGATACTGGTGAAGTAATAAAAAGAATAACAATTATTGTATGCGCGAAAGGAATGCACTAATTGGAAGGTAGCTAACAATTTGCGAACTGTTAATTCGAATGATGTGTATATATATGCATGCGAAGGATATGCACATGGGGGGAACACAGACGTGTGAGCTGCACATACGTGTGTGCAGATAGGAGGGTTGGGACAATGAAAAAATTCGACAGAAATGGTACGTATGACTATTTATGCCGGTTTGGCATAAAGGCGTTTTAAAAAATGTGCTTAAATGGGCACATTTTATATATGAAGGAGTATTCACAAGTGTGGACAGGCATGAATGGCAGCGCGCTTCCACCACGTGTAAATATAAGCGCAACTTACATATACGAATATGTGTGGCTAACATTCATCTGTGGAGTGCGAACAACTTGTACTATTTTACTTTCTTTTAAGAACAAAAACAAGAGGTATAGGCATGGGTACGTACACATATATAAATGAGGGGGAGAAACCCTCTTTTCTGGTAACTATACGCATGACCCGCTCAGGATATAATCGACTCCATTGCATTATTGCAATTTTGGAAAAAAAAAAAAAAAACTAGCCATATTTCTTCTTTACGAGGGAGTATAAGAAAGTGCCACCTACAGCCATAGATGAGCCAAGTCCACCAAGGAAGGAAAATTTCGTTCCAAATATGAAGTAGCTAGTTAATATTAAGAAAACTCTCTTCACTGTGCTGGCCACGGCGTGAGTAATATGATTTAATCTGTTTAACGAAATGAAGGATAACTGATTGTATAGGTAGAACCACACACCGGACATAAGCACATGTCTTCCCAGTATTTTTAGAACGTCCTTGTTATCCATTAAGTAGGCGTAGGCATCTTTCCATTTGTGTGCATCAAGGTATAAAGCTGGGGTTAAGAAAATTGCAGAGGACAGAGTTAAAAGAGCAAATATATTTTCAGGAGTTAAATGTTTTCCTATTTTTTCGAGATTTTTATCCATCATAATTTTTGCTTCTATAGCTCTCATGGTTGAAAGTACGTTGGCTGACAGGGTTGAATATAACGCCTTGTAGGTAAATGACAGTTCCTTTATGGACGCTAAGGATACACCAAATACGATTGGAATTAGGGAAGAATAAGTATAAAGAGACATTCTGTTATTCGTTAAGAAATAGGAGAAGAAAGCTGCAAATAATGGGGAAGACGCTTTAACAATGTGAACAAAGCTGATTGCCCCAGCTCCCATGGCTATAACGGATAAGAGGTGGGCATATCCATGATATATACTTTGCTTCATTATGCTACTATATTTTTTTAAAAAGAGTACATACTTTTGTAATGCTTTTACTAGTGCATTTCTATCACTGAGGCTTATTTTCTTCAATTCCTCTTCATCGTAGAATAGTTCTGGTTGGTTCCTTAATTTGAGGACCCAGGGGATAAGGAAGATTGGCAACCCTACATAAATTTGCGCTATTGCAATTGTAATTGGCAAATTTAACAAATTTAATGCCTTTTTATTTTCAATGTTGTAGAAGATGTTACATACATACCAGAGGCCTAACAAGGACACTGTCTTTCCTCCCTCAACCACATTGTTTAGAAAGGTGCATGGTTTTGTTTGGTTTGCCCCTGCACCTACATTGTTGTTATTTCCTAGGACTTCTTTCCCGAATGGGTTTTGATTTTCCTTCCCAATATTTTGCGATTTATCACTGGAGGAAATGTCATCTATAATTTTATTACTTTTAAAGTCGTTCATATTAATGCTGGTGTCTCTATTTGCAGTATTAAAGAGGGTAAATATTCCCTCCTTTATTTTTTTGTTCAGTGCGTTCATCACATGTTGATCGGTTTTTACTTTGTACTTGTGGGCATCCGCGATGTGGAAGTTGGATGTCCCCGCTCTGTTTATCTTCCCATATTTCGGTTTGTAGTTGTTAATGAACAGGGGGGTGCTGCTCGCATGGTTGGTGGAATTGGCAAAATCGGGAAAATAATTTTTGTTCTTAACATTTCTGTACGTCCTATTCGCCTTTTTCACAAACTCATTGGGGCTCGCGCTGTGCAAATTAGTGTAGACCTTCGGGACATAGCTCTGCTTATCGTAGCTTAAACTCCTTCCTAAAATAAGTTGCGTCTTGATTACAACTGTGAGTATAAACGTTCTAATGAGTACATTCATTTTGACTTATTTTATTTTTTCTTTTTTCCCCTGTTCCGGCAGTTTCATTACATAAGCATTTGCACGATTGGTTACAGTTGGAAGTAACGGGGGAGAGCATAAAAAAGAAAATGCGTCTGTCTCTTCTTGCTTTAGGATTGCTATCACTCGTATTATTGTAATTATTCTTGTAAAGGGCTACTGCACTGTTGTTATATTTCTCTTACCCCTTTTGTGTCTTCAGTTTAAAATGTCACAAGGTTAAGAATATAACAAGTCATGCATTTGTATAAACGCAAATTGTCCACGCGGAGTTTATATTGTCACTCTATTTTGACCACCGACGGGGGAAAAGGTTGTATCAAGGATTTTCTATACATATAATATGCACATGTGTATGTGTGGCTACATGTGTTGGGGACGAAAAAGATTCTCCCTACTTCCAAAACAGTAGCGTAGAGTTATCCTTTCAAATTCAACTCGAGGAAAACTATATGCAAGTCATACATTCTTGTTTAGAAAAAAAAAACACATATATATATGATCATGCAGTTACACAAAGAAGAAAGCAAATTTAATTTATATGTGTACAAGCGCATGTACTGTTTTGATAAAACGATTTGGCCAAGTTAAATGGGCGTGTGGCGAAAGCATGAAAGGGAAAGAACAATAACGTAAAAACTACCATATACGTGACGCACATATATGAGGGGTGGAAATGTGTATTTCTTGTGAAAATCATACGCTCGCACGTTTGATTTGTTTAGTTTTCCCCTTCGATATAATAAATTGAATGAAGCGTAAATATGTGAAAAAAAAAAAAAAAGGCATAGCAACCGCAAATGGTGGAGGAAAAAAAAAGAAACACATAAGGTGATGTGCCTATGAGAAAACTTATTTATTCTGGAGTGACACGCATAGCGCAGTAACACTTAAGCGTAACACATATGTCGCCTATTTGAAAACAAAAGCAGTTTAATCTTTTTTTCTTTTTTTTGTCATTTTTCAAAATACATTTTTTAACGGAACAGTAAACAAATGGCAAGGGGGGGAAATGCGCATGTGTAAAAAAAAAAAGAAAACCCTTGCGCGGTGGGATATTATTAGGGATACAATCATATTCGTGGAAAAATCTCCACGAAAGGGCATCAAAAACATGTCCCATATAATGTGCCATGTGTATTTAAACAATGACGCATTCACATTGTGTATGTGTGGAAAAGGAAATGCGGGACAATGCAAGTGTGACTTTAGTTCGATGCCAGCGGAGAGGGCGTAGCACGCGTGACGTATGAATTGAAAAAATTAAATTAAAATTGAAGGTTGCGGAAAAGACGCTAACATTTCAACACATGTACGGGGGGAAAAAAAAAACTATTCAAAAACGTTTTTTATGCCATTTTTGCAGTAAAAAAAAATAACAAAAGAATGTTATGCAAAACGTTTTTCAGAACAGGAAAAGTGTAATGAGAAAGCGAACGCCGAAAACTCGCGCAAACTCGAGCATACGGATGCAGACGAACATAACACACATTTGGCAAAATCTTCGCAAAAACGATAGTGAAGCATTTGCACGGTGTTAGCATTAAAGTGGCATCCCATTTGTGTATATGCATGCACTAAGTGTGGTTGGAAAAAAGGGGGAACAAGGAAATACACAAAATTTGGAAAGCATGCCACGTGTAGGAGTGAACATTTTTTACACGTCCATAATTCGCCTTGTTCACGTTTAAACTTGTGTCATGTGATTTTCGCATTTTTTTCGTCTCAGAATGTGTGCACTGTCGCGAAAACAACGTTGTGGTACATTCCTCGTTAGCCCCATTATTAGTGCCGTTTCAGCGTCTACTTTGATTCATACCGAGTTTGTATTCCTGTGGTTTTTCATTTTTGGCGTTTTCTATAGTGCTTACTTTTGTGTGACTTTTCAGCCTTCACAGTTGGGCGAGTTCTATAACACGAAATGGTTGAATTAGTTGATTAGTTTTTTTTTTTTTTTGTGTTTTTTCAATTTTTTTAAAATGTAGCGCTCCGCTTTGACGCGTTATTATTCCCCCCAACGTAATGATTGCGCATCAGCACAATCCTTCGTCGTGTCTTTTCCATTTCATTCGATTCATGTTTTCCCAATTTGGGGAGAAATGTATTTGGTGAATTATCACAGCAGTTGTTTCAGGTCATTATTGCCATTCGTTTGCTTCTTATTTATTCCCCTTTTTTTCGTACACTCCATGTGCGTTTAAATATAACCACGTGCAGACAATCCCATATGTAGACCGTCTACACCGTGAATTTGTCACTTGGTATTAAGTCTTTTCATGTGTTAATTAATTTTTTTGTCCTTGTTTTATTATTCCCTTTTTGAGTAAGGTCATCATTAATGTTTATTCGCGAATGACCATTTTTAGTTTTTTCTCCCCGTTTGATGAATGATTTTTTTGGAAGTCCATTTATGAATATTTCCAACACGTTAAGAAGAGTTGTATCATCGGGTCCTTTCACAAATTTTAACGTTCCCTTTTGAGATGCGAATTACCCGTGTAGGAGGGTCCAAACAGACGTTTCCACGTTTACGCACATGTGCATATTACATTAAGGGAAGACCCCCCTTTTCCCTAAAAGAAAAGAAAAAAAACATTTGCGTGAGAACCAACCCGATGCAACCATGTTAAAGGAGAAGCTATTCAAGTTTATGAATTATTATTACTTCATTAAAAATTACTACATCTATCACATCCTCTTTTTGTACACATTTTTTTTAAGGATAACTTATACATACGCAGAAATTACCATATCGCATTTTTTTACCTTTCTGTTGAATAAATATGAAAATACGGAATCGCAAAAGGAGGAGGAGAATTTCTTCTATTATTTCACTCACTTTTTCAATTTTAGCAATAAGAATGATGACAAGTTTTTAAACACCAAATTGTTCCTTGTTGTGTATTTGCCAGTTTGTTTAAAATGCTTCTACACACTTTTCTTCGACTACATCGCATATTATGTGTACATTCGCTACTACTTCAACAGGATAAATAACAACTTCAGGAAAATTTACTATTCCTCTGTGTCGTATGAAAATGGGGCAGCACAAATTGGTGAAAGTTTTTTTTTTAAAAAGGACAAAGTTGGACTTGTGCACAGAATCAGTAAAAGAAGGAAAAGCTCATATGATGTGTGTGCGAAGAGACTATCTGACATGTCTCTCTACCAATGCAGGAAATATATGCTACGAAAAAAAAAGGCCTTTTCCCTGTGGCAGAGGAAACAAAATTTAAGGACTAAGAGAAAGAAACTCAGAAAAAGCACCTTAAAAAGGGTTACCTGTAAGGAAGACACAAGGAAGAAGAACCCACGCATTAAATTTATTACCTGTAGAAATAGTTTTATAAAAAACAAGCTCCAAAATGGTGACCAACGGGATGCTCAGGGTAATAAGCTATTTCATAATTTGTTTAAGAATAGGAAGAATATTTTCTTCAGAAGGAAACAGAAAAAGAGAAATGATCCAGAGGCGGGGGTCCTTTCTTCTGGTAGCTCAACGGAGCAAGGAGCTACGCGCAAAAAGGATAAGGGCATTTTTAACAAGATCTATATGAGCATGCAGAAGGGGTATAATTGTGTGGGTGGTCTGAATCAGAGGAGGAATATTTCGGATGAAACTACGGGCGTTAGTAGAACGACCAGCATCTACCGTATTGCCCCAAATGGAGAAGACGAACATATAAGCGACCATGTGCACTACGACACAAGCGTTGTGGAGGTAAACGCCTTCTGTGCACCGAACAACTTGGTAGGAAGCGCAAACGAGGAAGATCTTCATTTGCTCAAATTTAGGTTAGATAAAATGGGAGATACGCAAAACGAAGTAACACCAAATCATTTTCAGAATAGCAATGGAGATTACTTCCCGCTGAACGGGGCAACCCCCATTGGGCATAACAATGAGAGTGGGAATTACGAAGAAATTCGTTTTGAAAATTTGAGCGAAAATGTGGTGTCCATTTCGAAGACGCATCATCCTTCTGGTGATGTAAATGTGGAGGATGCTGAAAAGGACCAACAGAGTGGGGAGGGGGAAGGCCCTCAAGAGAGGGGCGAGCAAGTGCTGATGGATCCGTCGAATGGCGACACAAAGGGGTACAACCCAGAGGGGTACCATCCACAGGGGGACGGAGGAGATACCCCAAATTACGAAGCGAAGAAGATAAGGAAGTCTTACCGCACCTTGCGAGGTAGCCTAAAAATGGACTACCTCTTTAAGGACAGCTACGAATTAGGAGAAAATAACCACATGGGCTCGGTAGAAAATAACGACTACTACTATTACAACAAATTTAAAAATTTTAACTACGGAAAGAAGGACAATATGCACAGTGTGAGGGAACAGATAAACAACAAAATAAACGCAGAGTATTATCACCTAAAATTGAACATACTCATTTTGTCTTGTATAATTATACAGATCTTTAACTCATGCATTTTAATACTAATTTCGAACAACTTTGTAAGGAAAAAGGAAAATTTATTTTTTTTATGTTTTTTGTATTCCCTGCTAGAAAGCGTCACCGATGTTATTTCAGAAAATATATTTTTCCTGTGTGGTAAATTTACAAACATATACAAAAAAGAATTCAGCATTAACGCGATTTATGTTATTCAGGTTATCAGCAAAATGATATTAAGCCTGTCAACCATTTTTATTTATTTTGTCTATCACATTTTTGTAATACTTTACGAGCATGTGAATATTATGATTATAAACACGTTTATTAAGACACTGTCTATTTTTGTCCTTTCTTTTATTTTCCTCAAAAATAAGGACAACTTTTTTAATTACCAAAGTGATGCAACGTTTGGCAGTGTTAATTTTGAGAACAAGGCGGGAGTAACAACTGGCAAGGCCGCTACCTGTGAGGAGGGCGACTCTGTTAAGATAGACATCAAAGGGGGCGAATTACGCAAACAGAACGGGGCACATACTACTAGGAATGTCCCATCCGGGGAAGCTCAAACCGGATGTGCTATCAAGGAGGACCCATCAGAAGTGAGTAACAGTGACGATTTACCCAATCATAGGAGCAATTTTAACCGGGGAATATTTAGCAACTACCTTTACAATGATAAATACTATGGGAATTATTTTAACTTTTCAAAAAATAACTACTACGGAGAAAGACTTCTCACTGGCGATATTGTCTCAAAGGGGTCATCCAAGGAAGAAGAAAAGTGCGTGAATCCCTGTTCTGTAAAATTAAAGTATGTCACAGAATTTTTAAACCTTTTTAAACTCCTCTCAAGAATAAAAAGCTACATTTTTAAGAAGGATGAAGTGAAGTATAGCCACAGTTACACACTGCTAACTGTGCAGGATGCAAAAGGTGATGAGAAGAACGTGGACCCATTTTTTCGAAACAAAAGAGAATACAAAATTAAGATTCCCATTTGGGGGAACCTTAAAAAATTATTTAATTTTTCTGATAATTATGGCTGCTATTCGAGTGTGCAAAATGGGGGTATTGCAGAATATAATTCCCTAATTGAGCAGGAAATGGAATATTTACGTAAAAAAAAAAAAAAAAAATTGCAGAGCGGTGGGCAGTACAGGGGACACCTATATAACATGGACAACATGAACAGCTTAAGCAGCTTAAGAAGCCTGAACAGCGTAAACAGCGTGAAGCGCGCGAAAAAGAGAAACATCATCGTTAGCTATCCGATCAAGTTACTACTGAGCAATTTGAACTTTTCCAACATTTTTTACATCTGCCTATTGTTAATTATTCCAACATTTGAAAGGATATTTCTAAATTATAAAATTAAGAATATTAAACTAGATTTACACGGCTACTGCTATCTCAATTTTGTGAATTACGTGACGGATCTGATGGGTCTCTACCTTTACATTAGTTACTTTAATGAGGAATCCTACTCCTCCTCTATATTTCTCAGCTCCCTCATTAACATATTCCTGATGACGTTTCGCTTTTTCTCCTTGCACAACCGGTTTAACGAGATATGGTTGCTGGTAAGGCTTACATGTGGAGATGTCCCATCCTACGATCGTGACGCTTTTTCCATTTCGATGTGGCACGTGACGTAATATTCCTCTTCTTCCATCCATTTGCAGTTCCTGGAGACCATACTTAAGTCGCTTCACAAGACGTTCTTTTATATGCCTATTTATATACTAGTCACGAAGGTGCTGACTGCTCCGTTTTCTTCAAACCTGGGAAGACGCGGGAGTGCATTTCGGCGCGTGTGTTTAGAACAAATGGGTGTCATTTCGATATTGCCATTATGTTCCTTCCGGCACGCTCCCCTTGAAAACCCCCTGTAGATATTTTCATTTTAGATGCGTTTTTATTTTCCCCCTTGACAGGTGTACATAAAGAACATTCACAATTTGATGTGCTCCTTCTACTCCAGCATTTTGGACGCCAGTTCCTTCGCCTCCTACTATTTTGAATATCGTAAGTTTTTGGCACATCCTCGCTTCGCCATCGTTACATGTGTGGAAGTACCTGCATTTTTTCACATTCGACCCCTTTCCTTTGCACCTTGGCAACCCTAATTATGACCTCCACTTTACCTCCTTGCAGTTATACTGAGCTATTACAGCATTGAAGATGCAAGGAATGTCTTCATCTTTGTTTATATTATCTTCCTGGTTCTGCATCTGTCATCGCTTGTCGTTATTTCGAAGTTGAAGAAGACGTGAAGAGGGGCCAATCACAGGCAAAATGATATCTGGCAATTTTTTATTTTTTTTTTTTTTTTTTTGTTCTAATTTGACAAGCAGTTGGGGAGTAAGTAAATTGTTATAAAGGGGCCTATCACTAATGTGTGGAAAGGTCCTTGCGGTTCTTTTGGAAGGAGTCAAAAATGGGAGAGAGGCGGAGTTCGCGCTCCCCCTGTTCTCACATTAGCATATTCGTTTTATGTCAATTTTTCCCCCTTTGCTACTCCCCCATGCGCGCATGTTCATACCTCTTCACCTGCTCATAGAGCATATTATTTTTTTCGATTAAACTTTTTTTCTTGTTAATTTGTTCAAAAAGGATTTTCACGTTTTCCTGGACGTGATATTTTTTACGTGCATAAATAAATAAGTTAATATAGATAAAAGACAGTTTTAAAATTGAATACACGTCTAAGTTATTACTGAACGTTATAAGTACGTTGAGGATGTGTTGTATGTTCTCATTTGGGGAGTTATTTTCTCGATCCATCTTACGTCCTTGTGTCAGTTCTTCATTAATTTGGGTGTAAAAGTAAATGTAAAGACATTGGATTACCACTTCTTTGTTTAGGAGGTATATATAATCCTTAAACAGCGTAAGGCAGAACTGGTAAACTTTGTGATGTTCAATTTTGCTATCATTTTTGAGGAGGTCCAAGAGCAAGAAAAGCGTAACGAAGGAATGGTCTTTTATGCATACCATGGGGTATGTCTCTTGCACCTTTTGCACTTCACCTGTGTAAGTGAATTTTTCATCCTCCGTTTTGTGTCCCCCTTCGTTGGTGCTTCTCCCACCCAGGTGTATAACATATTCGTTGTCAAAATTGGCCGTTTCTTCATAAGGTGTACTTACAGAATGGCTTTGGTTTCCATTTTTATCGCCACTTAAGGTGTACACATTTTTGGCCATAAAAAGAGTGTTATTTAAACTGGTGCCAAAATTGTACCTCCTTTTGGGACATACTTTTATCTCCCCTATCTGGGTAAGCTTCCCCAAGAAGCTTTCAAATGTGCAGTAAAAATTTGCACATTTGTTGAAGTTGTATAGGAGGAACATAAAATATAGGACCTCGTCTAAATTCAGAACTTTCCTATCTGAGAAGTAGTTCAGGTAGACCTTCTTCACGGTGGGTAGCAGCTCCTTTGAGATGCTATCATAAACGCTTCTTATGTTTAACTGAAGCAGCGACTCGATCAGTTTATTCACCCTGGGAAGAGTGTCGAATTTTTCCGAGTTGTCCAAAAGGATCTTACTAACAACTGTGTCCTGCATGAAGAGATTGTACCTTTTTAGGTTTATGCAAATGCTTAGCAAGTTAACAATATAATCGTATGTTAAGAGGGGGGTTCCCTCTGAATGGATATATTCGTAATTCCTTTTTAGCGTCCATTTGAAGAGAAAAATATTTGGTACTTTCTTTTTTAGCATGCTTAGACATAGGTCATTTAGCTCATCCAGGGGAAGGCTCCTCAGGAGGAGGTTAATTTCAGAGGCATGTAAATATTTTTCTTTAACCTTTTTGAAAACATCGCTGCATGGAATGTCATTCTTACTTATCAGCTGTTTGTATATGTTTATTATGTGCTTTACTTGGAAGGGGGTCAGACTGGTGGGGGTTCCTTCTTCATATGAACCTTCGCGGGGGATGTCATCCTGATTGTTGTTATTGTTCTGATTTCCTTCTTCATGCAGGTGCTTCTCCCCATTTTTGCCCCAACTTGGGCTACTCTGAGCGCATTTCCCCAACCTTTCTATAATGCACGATATGTGAAAGGAATAAAACGATTCCACGTTGTATTTCTCCTCCTGCGTTGTGGTGTCTTTACTTGTGGCATAATTCGTGAGGGCGAACAACTCATTCGCTATGTGCTTAATTTCTTCGTCCGTACTTTGCAAAATTAAGTACGAAATGTGATTTTTAAAATTGAACAAGTCGAAATATTGAAAGAAAAAAGAAAATGGAAGGTAGGAATAGTTGTTGTTATATATACACATGGCGGAGAGGAGAATTACAAACTCTTTATTGTACAAATGGAGGTTTTGCAACATGTTTTTTTCTATGCTGTTCATTATTTTATCCACATTTCTCCTCACTTGTGAAATTTCCGCGCATATTTTATTTTCCTCGTTCAATTTTTTAAAATGGCTTAAAAGAATGAATGACGAATTGAAAATCCTCGTGATGTCGTAAACGTTTTCGCACGTTGAAATGAGTTTATCGATGTGTGGTAATATTTGATTATACAAATTTGTGTACTTAAACTTGGTGTCTCTTTTTATAGCTATGCGGCTGTTCCTCATTTCTTTGCAGGGGTCCTCATGGGGGGTCTCCACCGGGGACAGTTTTTCCCCTTCATATAAACATCCGCTTGGTGTATTAACGCACGTTATCACGTTTAGCTCCTTCGATATAAGACTGCAGAGGAGCATCCCCAATAAGTGTATATTCAAAAAGGAGCAATTCAGCCACGATTTTATGTCTTCCACGTTCACATATCTGTAATCATTCAGCCTGCATTGCGCAAAGAGAAAATAAATCATATTTTTAACCTCCTTGTTGAAATTTTTCTTATTTACAATAAAATTGTAACGTGTGAGAACGGTGTCTTTGATGACCAATTTGGTGACGTCATCTTCATGCAACATTTGGAGCTCCATTTGGTCTATTTTGCAAAGGTAGAGGGCACTACTCTTAGCGCAGCAATAGGCATGAAGTATGTTTAGTATATTTTTAAAATCGCCAATTTCTGAGCTGTCTTTTTTTGTAAATAAATTAATTACGCTATTTATGAAGGGGAACCTCCTGAGGACGGTGGCATAGTACAATATCTTGCACAGCAGAGGCAGGTTACGCTCGTTCGTTGGTGTGTTTCCGTTTAGCAAATCTTTTTCAAGTTTGATGAAAACGTTATCGACGAGGGTTTCAATTTTGTGAAATAGTCTTTCCTTGTTTGGGGGAGTTACATATGCGGTGCTTCCCTGTTCTGGAAGGTTTTCCTCAGTTGTGCTTCCATTTTTGTCAGTTTCACGGGATAATTTAGTGCACACATGCGGGGGGACGTTCCCCTCATTATTGGCTGCCCGATTGGGTTCGCTTTCTATCTGTTCAGAGGTATGACGCGTTATATACCCCGTCTTCACGGGCGCCTCTGCATGCATATCCATCTTTGAAGCGAATTGCACGCTATTCACATCTTCAGGACCCACCCTTTTGCGCGCGAAATAGTGCTGACTGTTGAGGCAAATTTTGTAGAAGGACCTAACAAGGAGGAACACATTTTCCACTTGAAAGTTTTGAACATAATGTTTGTTAATGATACGAATTAGTAAGGTGATCATTTTGTCGTTCAGCAAATTTATTTCTGCATATACATAAAGTAGCAGTAGGGCGGTGCTGAAATCGATTTTTCTGTGTAGAAAATGTTGGACGCTCCGATTGTACACATCTATATCGTTATAGAAGGTGCACATATCGAATAAGATTTTTACAAGAGTGCCATCCGTGAAGTTAATGGCGGTAGGTGACGTGTCCGTCTTGTTGGAACTGTTGTGACTAGCTGCCTGCTCTCTAGCATTTTTAAAATAAGTTAGTAATTCCTTTTCTATGTGGTTAACTAGAATGTCATTTTTAATTTTCATCATTTTGAAGATCTGACAGAGCATTAAAATTTCTTCACATTTTAGGAGGTTTTTTTTTTTAATTATTAGGTCTAGGAGGAATGATATGTGTATATTATCGGTGAAATTTACTTCACCCTTCTCTTCCTTCCAATTTGGATTCACAATTTGGTTGATGTTCTGAATGGTGAAGTAGAGCAGAATGTTGCATATGTGGTGGGGGGAGTAGTCGGCCAGTTGGTTTGTCACAGGGTAAGTTTTATCACCTTCATTTGTGCTATCTGTGTGGTCTTCCCATTCGGAAGGGCAATGCTCCCTTTTCCTCCACGCATCAATTTCGCACAAGAAGTTCCGCACAACCTGGTTGATATGGTCATTGCCTACCAGTCTTAACTTGTAGAAGGCGTTAAAGAGGAGGGAATAATTCACAATATCGATATGCAAGCCTTTTTGAATTATAATGTGCAAGAATTTGTTAATCAATTTCATATCCTTAATTTTCAATTTTGCATGCGAATTCAGGATGATGGAAAAGGACTTCACATCGATGAAGGTGTAATTATTAATTAAATGGTTATTGACATATTTAAATAGGTAGACGACGTTTTGGTTATTTTCGACCTTGCTAATTATGTTGTACAATTTTACAATTTCCTCGAGATGGAATTCTCTCAGTTTTGTTATTGCTACTTCGATAAGACAATGAAAGGTACTTTGGTAGGTATTTAAATGGGCATTTTGTATGTATAACTTTATTAGGAGGACAATCTTAGATGGGTTTAAAAATTTATAAATCATTTCTACTCTTTTGTTAATCTGTTTGTAAATAGTCGCATTGGTAATATTCTCCCTTTCTAGTAAGCAGCTATATCTGTACAATTCGATGCAGTTCATATTGTATATATTTTTGTTGACATTTTTATTTTTCTGCACAAAGGAGTAGTTTATTTTTGTCAATCGTAGCATACTCTTGCCTCGGAGCAGCTGTTGTGTCCACTTTTTATTCCCCCTGGCGTTGATTAGCGCGTAGCAATCGCCGCACAGGCTTTCCGCGACTTTCCTTATCATCCTGGGGTGGTCGTATTAGTGGTGCTGCTGCTGCTGGCTTCTTTTCAATCTTCTAAGCGAACATTTCAGTTGTGCGTTTGCCAAATGGGGGACTTCACATGTCACACATATGGGCTTCTCTATACTGTGATCCAGTTTTTCCTTCAAAACTCAGCAAAGTAATTGATGGGCATACCCCCTCATTGGCAACGGTCCATAGGAACGGCGTCACGTGGAAACCTTCCAACTCATGAGGTGCAATTTTTGCGTGGTCAATTGGTCATGTTAAAAGAGAAGTTGAGGAGAAATAATAAGTGAGTAATTCGCACGCGATGTTGGGCATGCCCTATTAATTAATCTATTTACTGTGCATATCCATTTGAAGTGAAAATGTTTCCACGTGACGTTACCCCCATTTGTGATGACCTCGTGCGGTGCGAATGGGGATCCCGCAAAAGGTGAACTACGTTGTAGGAGGTGCTGTACCATTTTTTTTTTTTTTTTTTGCTTTTTTCCCCGCAATGTTACGCTGCCGATGGTTGCCATTTTGGGTGTACTTTTCTTAGAAAAATATGTTAAATAAGAACTGCCAAAAGGGCGTAAAAAAAAGTGTGCATTTTTGTAGCACCAATGGTATGGACACATTAACGGTGGGTGGGGAAAAAAAAAAAAATTGCAACATTTACACAATTGTAATGAGGATAATTCCCCCTTAGTACAATTTATTGACAAATTTCATTGTATTTTTTTTTTTTTATGCTGCCCTTTTTTGTGGTCTTTTTCACACAACTGACTAGCGTGGCGTTAACTATGCAAAGGAACTTCGAAATTCACTTCTCCTGATGAAGGGAAAATTTGCACGTTTGGTTTTCCTGACATGCTTGTTACTTCCCCGTCCGTTGAGTAGTTCCATTTTTTGCAACTATGGGGAATATTTTAAGAATGGAAAATGCTACCCGTGTGAAGAGGACACCTACTCAAGTTACAGAAATGCTGAAAGCTGTTTTCGTTGTCCCCCTGGTAGCTTCAACAATAGGAAGTCTTCAAAATATATTTATGACTGTTCATGTGATGGAGACTTTTATTTAAATTACGTTGGAAATAGGTGTGACATGTGCTCGGAATTAGGAACTCGTTTTTATTGCAAAAGGGATTTAACGGAATTGTACGTAGACAATTTGGACGCCTTTTTCAAGCATAAGGATGAAATAACTGTTAAAAATTTCGATAGGTGTGTTGTGAAAGAGAACAAAAAGAATGTGTATCCCTTTATGAATAATTTGTATTTATTTTGCAAAAGTCCCAATATCTGCTTGGATACCTGTGGGAGGTGTTCAGAAAATAATGAAGGATTTATGTGTAATAATTGTGTGCAAAATTATGACAAAAATATTTTTTTAAAGTATGCCACCTGTAGGAAGTGCTTCCACGTTATATTTGTCATCCTCAACATGGCGGTTTATCTTATTCTGTCATTTGCCTTTTTTTTAGTTTTATTTAAATGCATAAATGTAAGTCTTTACTTTTATCAAGTTGATGTGTACAGGAAGGGGACTATATACTTTTTGCACTACTTTCGCGAGTTTGTATTTTATTTATCCCTCATTTTGTTGCTAAGTTTTTCAAACGATTTGACAGAAACGGAGAGGGAGAATTATACCTTCTATGGGGGGGACGGAAAACAGGAACCAACACACCTACACAGCGGAGATGCAAAGCTTCACTATCTTCTGAACATTTATTTGCATAACGCCTTCTTTGATATAATTAAAATTTTTCACTTGAATTTTCTTCACTTTGTTAAATTGGGCTGTCTCCACGTGGGGTCAAATCGCTCGAAGATTTATTCCATACAAATTGTGGTCCTACTTGGGGGTATCCTTCTTTTTATTTGCTTCACTTTGGTGTGCAATTTGATTTTTTTGTATTTGCGAAATGGGGGACACAACATCGTGGCGGACCGCACGGGGGAGGAAGAGGCAAATTCGGTGAGTGAAGACCAAACGGGGGGGTTTAAGAAGAACATAGCCAGAAAACTCGTGGACACCTATTTGTATCCCCTACTTTTGCACAATTACGTTTTTCAAAATTATGTTCACATGACATTTTTTTACGATCAGGATGTTGTAAAATTTTTCAAGAGATCCATTCGAATATGTTATTATCAATACATGCACATTTTTTTATACGTGGCTAACGCGATGATTATGTTCATTTTTTTGTCCTCCTACATGTGCATTGGCCTGTTTAACTATAAGAGGTCGTATTACGACACCGCAACGGTATGCTACGATGACTTGCATTTGAGGGCCTCTAAATTTATGAATATACCAGTTGTTCTGATTGCCTGTTTTGTTTACTATGTGATCCTTTTTGTGTCTATTTATTCCAAACCTGCAGAAATGAAACGAAAATATCCGTACAAATATGTTTACGGATTGTACACCTTTTTATGTAAACACGAAAAGTATTACTACTATATTGTTAAAAATTTGTTCATTAATATTTTATTTTTGTGTGTTATCCACATGGATGATCATTTGAGTTGTCTGATTTGTTTCTCCTTCGCGATACTTTTCTTCATTTTTTTTTCTATGTTCGTCAATCCGTACATTGATATAGGAAAGTATAACATCAAATGGGAGAATATTTTTTTTCTGTTTTTATTTTTTTTTAACATACAACTGGAGCAGATACGATTAGTGACATATGACATATGTCTGAGAATAATTCTATCCTTTGCTACTCTTTTTATATACACATTTATATTGCTTTATTTTTTATATTTCATGCTGAAGGATGTGTGCCTATATTTTGCCCTTTACGTTAAGTACGTGAATATAAAGGATGAAGGGGTAGCGGAAAATGCAAATGCAGGGCCTTTAACCCATCCATTGATGAGCCAGTTTTATTTCTTTTACTATTTGAAAAAGAACATGGGGGAGGACCTTTACCATGCACAGGGGGATCACAGGAAAGTGAAAACAGGGGGCGCCCACTCTATGACTTTGGAGAAGTACCATGTTGAGGTGAGCAAATAGGGGAAAGACAAACACAAATGATTACACGTAACAATAGCGTAATGGAGAAATGTTCTCTTTCTTCCCCAACATCATGATGTATGTACCCATTTTTTTTCTTTTTTCCTGCGAAGAAGTGCCACGAAGTTGTGCCTCCCAAAGACATGGACTACATTTCTCACCACTGTGTGTTGATATCCCCATTCATTGCCGAAACGATCGTTCAATTATTATTCATAACGAAAAATATAAATCACATAATTCGCTTAAGGAGGAACGACTCGAATGTCCAAATATACAACTGCCTGTTTGAGAATGGTTTCGCGATAAAAAGGGGGCAAAGAAAAAAAAAAAAATTTTGTAAATGCGCAAATGGATACACGCGTAGGAGATAATGTGATATTCTTTTTTATGATTTTTTTTAAAAGCTAACTGATGATAAAAGGGAGCGCCATTTTTACTTGTCCAACTTTTTCCTCTTCAGGCTACGTAGAAATTCAGAAAACACCCGTTGACAGGTTTGTCCTTGTGGCGGAGCATATTTACAAGAACCTATTCCACCGGAATTATATTTCCTTTAGGACAGAAATGACGCGTCTGTTCACTGATTTGGTGCGAGACCTCAGATGCTTTAAAGACGTAAAAAAAAAGAAAAGTGATAAGAACTGCATTGGGAAAGAGAATAGCATAACCACATTTAGGAAAATACAATAAAGTGTGTTTGCTTCACCACGACATAATTTTTTCTGTCCATCGCTGCTTCAAAAATGGGGCCATTTTAATCGCACTTTCTACACAATATGTGCAAAGTGCTTAAAATTCGCAAAAATACTTTGCGAAGCGGGTTTGCTTAAAGGAATTCCTCTTCTTAGACATAAATGCCTGCAGAGCCATCTAAGAGGAGTGTTCCTAGCTCTAAAAAACATCTGCAAATATGCAAACATGCCAACACTCTAACCGTTAGCAGAACACCTCCATCTTCCCCATTCTTGCAGGTGTATATTCGAGAGTGCGTTGCCAAGAGAATTAGGGAAAAATACAAAATTGGCGAAATTAACAGACAAAAAATTGTGTATGATGAAAATTATGAACAAAAACATATTAACACATTTCTGTATAGACTCCGAGGGTCTGACAAAAATGTGGACGCAAGACATCAAACGTTTTCGCAGCTATTCCCGGGTAAGGAATAACACGCACATGAAACGAAAATGGAAAATAATGCACGTGTTCCATTTTTCCCTCTGTAACATACTACAGGGGGGCACAGAACAAAATTATGCACTTTAAAGATGGTGTGCGAAATATGCACAGTTAATAACTAAAAATGCAAATAATGATAAATGCTTTTACCTTTTTGCAAATGTAGATATAGGCAAAGCTGTACTTAAAAAAGCGTACAGGAAGAACGGCAAAGAGAGGCGTGGGAGGGGAAGCCAAGATTCAGCGGTTAACAAATAAATGATCGTAAAAATGTTTCATGATTATGGTAGTTGTAATGGTTATAATTATGAGCATCATCCTTATGACACACGTATAAGTAGTCTATGCAGAATGGCCAAACAGATCTGTGTAGCTTGTCGAGTAGGTTTTCATGGGTTTGTAAATTTCCCACTTGGACGCTGGAAAAATGTGCTTGTTTTTTTCGTACCACTTTTTTTCCACTAACTTTCCTGCGTGAGTCTGAAGGGGGGGGAATAAACCAAAATGAAAAATGGGAGTCTCTCTTATTCGCTATTTTTGTACTTGTGTGCGTGTGATTTAAACAAATGTGTACACATGCGTAAGAAAATGTGTACACATTTGTGCACACTTTAGAGGAGTGTATTTTTTTTTTTTCACTTACATCAGTCTTTTCCCTTCTTATGTCTGTAACCCCATGTAAACTTTCCACGGCGTCAAAGGCAAACAATGGCCCTGTTTTCCCCTGGGCTTTATTTTTAATTAACTCATAAAAGGTCAAATAATTCGGAAGAATAATATCTTCCTTCACAAACATTAGGGTTTCACAAGATGCCGATCTTAGGTGAATAAATTCGTTTTTTAAATTCTCAACACATTTATTTATAAATTGTCCTATCGTGGTTTTTTGCTTTACTGATATTTTTCTCCGATGGCCACTACCGTCGTAGTATGAGTAGGTTATTTCAATCGTTTTTTCTTTTTGTTCATTTTCTAGTTTGAAATATAATTCCCTTAACTCTTTTTTTCGCAATTCTATTTGTTCATCTCGTTCCTTGTCTTTTAGGAAGGAAGTGTTTACAGTTGGGTCTTTCATGATTTTCTTGAATGGCTTATTTTTGTCGTACTTGGCGTGTGTGTCGTTATCTTGCTGGTTCTTGTCTGCGTCATTTTTGTCTGAACCGTTTTTACTCGAATCATGTTTGTTTCTTTTTCCCTCACTGGACGGGTTACGTTCATGGGAAGGGTTTTCTGAGCCATCGTTTTCTTCTTCTTGCGAAGCGCCTCCATCAGAGTGGTTCTTCAGCTCCTTATCACCATTGTCCCGATCACCACCACGGTTACTGTCACCATCTTCATCCCCTTCACCGTCGTCTTCCTCCTCTACCTCTTCATCATCATCACTACAGAAAGACAATTTGAGGTTTTTCTTTTTGCTATCTTTGTCCTCCTTGGCCTTTCCGCTAAGATGGCTGTCCTTCTCTTTGCCATAAATTCCACTCTTGATCTGTTTATACTCGTGGACGGTTCTCAGACCAACTGTTTCGCTGATTAACTTGTCGTCTTCATTTTTATTTTTAACAAACATTTGATTAAGTTTTGGAGCCATTAACGTTTTCTTTTTAATGTTTTCCTTCTTTTCCAGAAATTCCTTTTCCTTTCTTTTCCTTTCCAAAATGTACTTTTGAACTTTTCCATTTTCGCTATTTATTAGACTGTCAATTAGGTCCGCGGTGTTATCAGGTTTTCTGAAATTCATCTTTGAAAAAAGGTTATTCGAAGCGTGGGGAAAAATGTCCTCTCTGCATCTCTTCTTTTTTCTTCCTTATCTGGAAATGCTTCACATATATATAAAAATGTTTTCTTTGGTAAGCGGCACAAAAAATGTATCAAAATGGTCGCCTCTTTCCAGTCATTTTTTTGTAATTTTATGTCACGCTATTTTTTATAAATTCGTTCAGCTGTGCTTTGCTTGGGTTTGCTATTTTGGCAGAACGTGTTTTTATACCAAGCCACATGGTTAAATTCGTGTATACATATAATATGCGTAAGTAGTACATACGTGAACATGTAATTATGTGTTTGTTTGCATGACCGTATTTTTTTTGGGAAGGAAACACGCCGAATAGCGTTACTACAAAGGGTGAATATTTTACCGTCAAAATTGTCAGTAAATTTTTTTTTTTTTTTTTCTTTTACAATTTTATTTATGTTTTTCCAACCCTTTATACTTAATGTTACTTAAGAAAAAGTTTTCACCTTCATCGTAGAGTCATTTCTGCAGACATAAAACGTAGGTGTACATTTCCGTTCTGTTAACATATAAGATATGTAAACGCCTTTCAGCGGGAATATCACAATGTTAAGCTAAGTTTATGTGCAAGTGTAGCTTTAGATGTATACCCATAACATTCTACATAGATTGAGGGCAAATTTTATGCGATGTTATTTGCAGATTTGCGAATTAGAAAAATTTTCCCCCCTTTCGTCGGAAAAACAGTTTAGTTGAATTTTTTTTTTTTTGTGAATATGCTTCTTAACCAATGAATTGAACTTCATTTTGTTGTGGGCTTTCAAAAGATGGAAGCAACTGCGAAACTCAGAAGTTAACCATTTGTAGTGCATGCTGCTGCGTGTTATCCACGTATGCATTTACACAAGCGCCAACAAGCAGATGTACGATGCGGGAAAATAGAAACACAATGGTGGGTGTTACTGAACACGAAATAAATATATACGACGAGAGGAAGGTGCATTTTGAAGCGCTGAGCGCCTTCTCCAAATCACTGAAACATGATTTTAAAGATTTTGTTCACCTAATTTGTAAGGTGAAAAATGTGAGGAGGCATGGAAAGTTGTTACTCTTCTGTGACACAATTTCGAATGGGAAAATAAATACAAAGGAAAATGTTTTATTTTATAGATATCACGTTTTGAAGTATGATGATGTGCAGGGGAATCCTCCTAAAGGGGAAGTAAATTCCCCCTGTACGGGTGATAATAATGAGGGTGCTCACTTTTGCGTGGTGGAAAATAAATTTAATGAAGAATCCTTATCAGAAGATAAGAACATCCAATTGGTAATCAGCAAGGACTTTTACGTGGACGAAGACAAATTTGATTTATTCCGAAAATCTTTATTGGAGGACATTCACACAGGACAGATGGACAATAAGGACGTCAGCTTCAGTAGCGATTTGTTCGAACATTCCGTTCGACTGTCCAAGGAGTTTTATGCGGATGTGAAAAGGAATGAAAATGTGCAGACATCTACCGAGGAAGGGAGCCCCATAAAGGATAACTCAACAGATAACATGGAAAATGACCCTGTACTCTTAGTGAACGAATATATAAAGTATGAAATTTTAAGGAAGGTCATAAAGACGGATACGCTGTTGTACATTATAGGATTGCCTGCCTTGACGAACACGAATGAGAAATCCCTATTGGTTTTTTCGGCCTACCTGCTGAAGGTACGGAAAGAATAAAATAAAATAAGAAACAGGCAAAAGTTGTGCGTGTGTATAGTTTCGAATGGGGAGGTGTACCAATGAAGGGGTGTACATATGTGAGTGCATCCTTATGTGTTTAAGGAGAGTGGAAAGAAAAGAAACAGTTCGTATTGAATAGTCCTCCTTTTGTGTTCATTCCTCGCCGTTAGTGTCCACAATTTTTTATGCAAGCCCATTCAATTTGTTATACCCACTTGCCCGTCATCGTTAGAGCAATTAATCATAGATGTATGTGTACCCCTTCTCCTCAGGTTAACTACGAATTCTTCAACATCAACGAACTGTTAAAATTATTCGAAGGAGGTTTTTTTTCCATGCTAACTGTGTGCAGAAGTTTGCAAATGAAGGAAATCTCCATTCGGCAGATTTATAACAGTAAAGAGGACACGAAAAGAAGATTCATACGAAGCATTATCTACAAAAATAAAAATTATGAAAGTATAAGTAATCAGAAAATGAATAATTTTGAAATTTTCATTTTAAAAATTATTGACGTAATTCCCAAACTGTTTGAAATAGAGCCGAGCGAATTTAACTACAAAATGGAAATGAATGATGACAAACGATTGCACAGGATTATGCTCTGTGATCTGAACCTAAATCAGGTTAATGACCATGTAGTGGTGGATACAAGAGCGAGTGGAGATGCCACAGAACAAACGAAGAAGAAGAAAAAAAAGCCGAAAAAAAAGAAAAAAAAAGATATAACGTCCTATATGAACAATAAGAAGATGCCACAGGTACAGTGGATGATTAATCACATAAAAATATTACTCGAAGAAATAGAAGAACGAAATTCAAAAATTAAGGTGTTTAGTGGGGGAGATATATTTTTTCACATGTCCACGTTGGTGAACAAGTATATAGAAAGCAACGACACGTTTTTCCAAAATTATTTAGAATTCATAGAGCTCTTTATGGAGAAGAATGATCAACTCGTTAGTGAGGAAAACACAGAAAAGATAAGAAGAAGTGTACAACTTTTGAGAGAAAAAAATGTGAACTTGTTTGAAAATTCGAAATGGAGTGATGTCCAGTTTTACGACATTAGGAGGTTCTACGTGGAGGGATGCACGAAGACGAGTGGGGACTTGATCATGAATTGCAAAAGGTTGGATGAGGAAAATACACCTATGAATTATGACCGCGCTGATGGAGTAACCTTTGAAGAGGAACAAAATGTAACGCCTAAAATGGGGAAAAGCGCAAACATTGATTGTGACCCCAATTTGACGTACGATTATTGCATCCTGGACGTCGGGGGAGGGAAAGGAGATTTGGGAATTCACATTTCGCTAGCCTTTAAAAACGTCCTCGTAATTATATTAGACATTAACGTAAATTCACTCTTCAGTTGTTTCATTAAAATTTTTGCAAACAAAATAAAGAACGTGTTAATTATGCACGAATCGATATTAAATTTTGACTTTAAAAAATATAAAATAAATTTAATAGTTGGTTTACATTCCTGTGGAGGGTTAACAGATTATATTTTGAGGACCTGCGTCGAAGAAAGGATCCCCTTTCTCACTTGCTCCTGTTGTTATACGAAATATAGAGAATTGAGAAAACACATTTTCGATTTTAACAATGATATGATAGTTAATCAAATTGAAAGTTATATTTACAAAGGGGAGTATTACGCCCAGGTGGGCTACAGCATTGGCCAGTGTGCAGAGGATACGGGTGGGGCATCAAAAGGGGAGCACACCGATGTGATGTATGCTGCAGAGGGTTCGACTGAGGAGGTTTCTCATCTGAATATGCAGGCTTCTTCCAGAGATGGGAAAACACACAAGGATGGCGATGGAGGTGGAGACATGGACGATGTTGCCCATTTGGGTGATTTAGACGATTTTTCCATATACAAGAAAAGGTACGACAAGTATGGGAAAAAAATCATGAGGAGAACCATCCCGAACATATATTCGTTTGTTAATTTGCTGTCCAAATTGTGTGAAAGCGAAAACGCCGGAATTTCATTTAAGTGTATGCACTTTTATAATAACCTGAGGTTTCAAATTTTGCAAAAGTTGTTTAGTGCCACGGGAAGTGGGGCCGAGGGGGAGGAGTTAAATCTGTCACTGCACTCATTCCCCATGTCCTTTTCGCCGAAAAATATAGTCCTCAAGGGCGTCTTTTCGAAGAAAGGGGTAGTAAATCGGTAAAGCGGCGAAGTGAAGAATAACCCCCCCTCAATGACACAGTTCGCGTCCGTTTCATCGTAAAATCCTCTTCTGACGAAACAAATTGTGTCGAAAGAAGTTACCATCTCCCCTCATTTTGTAATTTTTAACTAAACGTGAAATTTCTCTGCTCCAGTTCCTTTCTGATGTTCTTCAGCTCCTTCAAGAAATGTTATAAAAGTGAAAAAATATATTGCAGGGATACACAGTATGGAAAAGAAGTAGTTGTAAATTATTAGACACGTGACGCATAAACTGGTTGAATTTTTTTTTGTATCATTACATTTAGCAAATCTTCCTGACCATTGGGCACGTTATTAAAATTGTATAAGCTTATAGATATGGACACAATCGCGTAGGTCGATATTGCAGCTATGAGATAGAGCGGAATCTGTAAGTTATAAAAAAGGAAAAATTCATTTGTTTCTTTTCATCTTTGCTAATTTTTTTGTAAATTATTTGTTATGGTGAAAAGAATAGATGGAAAGTTTTTCCATATTTTCACAATTTGTCTTGTTAATATATTTTCCTGTTTTTTACGAGTATCCATTTAACGAGGTTATTTGATTTTTTGTATTTGTCAAATTTGTATATCCACAAAATTGTAGAAAATAGGAAAATGATTACGATAGCCTGCCCCCTTGTCAGCATATTGTTTACGTGTTTTTTTATTCACAATTTGTACACTACAATTTGTTTTTACTATTTTTGTATTTTTGTCTTTTCCTGGCTTATCTTTGTTGTCATCACCTTTTTCACATGAACAGAACGCACAAAAAAAGAATAAATAAAATAAAGTAAGAAAGGAAAAAGCGTTAAGCTGTACACTATAAGAAAAAAAGTGTTAATGTGTAACTACACGTTAAGGTGTTTAATCTGGGCATTATTATGACGAGTTGGTACATAAAAACGGTGTGATGTTGGCGTGAAATGAAATAGGCCTGTGTTGCAAACTACAATTCTTCCATTTGGACGTTTGAGGTTTGCAAAAAGGGTGCCACGTCCATGTACACTTATGCGCATAAGAACATACGTAAGGGAGTACCTGGATACATTTAACACATAATAAATAAGTTTGTCATTGTACAGTTAGAGCGCAAAATTGTTACTAAAAATGAATAACCTTTTCCCATTCTTCCTCTTTCTTTTTTTCTGTTTCGAGATAGCTTTGTGTGAAAATGAGATCGTAAGTTTGTAAAAATGTAAATGAAAAAAGGTGCACATCCATGTAGTGCGGAAAAATGTACCTTATGAGTGCATAACCGTATGCAACGAAAATGGCTTACTCATTTGGAGCGTTATTACGCAAACGTGTGAATATGTTATAGCCAGAAAATTCGATAAGAGAAATTAAGAGAACAGATAATGCCGGAAGGAGTATTACATTTTAGCCTTAAATGTATTTTTTTTTTTTTTTATATACTAAAATGTCCGAATGAACACGGAAGAAAGATGAACTCTTTTCGGACACCGAGTTAGAGAACATAGGGGGGAGTGCAGGTTCTTTAGGAAAAGAAAAAATCTAACATTTTTTTTGCACAAAATTGTAGAAATGAATTTTGGCATTTTTAAATGTGACAAGTTAGTATATTGGACCGTGCCACTGAGTATATGCTTGCACGCATATAAATCAATTGATGGGTTAAAGCATAAAACGTAAACGTGCACAATTTTTAGGCGACATAATAACGAGCTCTTCAAGATCACCAACGACGATTAATGGCCGTCCCTCAAACACGAACCTCGCGGGGGAGGTAGGGCAAAAATGAACACACATGCGTGTATATGCACATGTGTACACACCTGTTGCAGAGAAGAGAAGCATCCAGCTTCTTCTTCATAGCGTACACCTGAATTAGAACAATTATATACCCCTCAATATTTTCACCGTTTCAGCTATTAAAGGAATTAAAAACCATTCCGCCACCAAACGTCGAATGTACTGGAAGGAAATTATCCCCTTCAAAATCAAGCACACTACACACGTTGTAGTGTTGCCTCTACACATGACACTTTTCTACATTGCTAATTTACTTTGCTTCCTTTGTTAGTGAATAAGGCTGAATTTATTGACCCGGATATTATTTGTGAAAGGGACTACAACACGCCTTGTCCAAATGTTAGGGAAACTCTTGCAATTTTTTTTTTTTTTTTTTTCATTTTGTTATATTTTACGACAAATTAAGGGAAAACGCTCTCATGTTAACATATTCAGGATTATAACTATATCGGATCTGTTCACCAAATTGACGAAGAGATATGCGCACCGTCTTCCACCTATGACGGTTAAAGATGAAAAGTTACTTATAAGCCCACTTCAGCTTTTCCTATTTTACCTATTCACCCTTTTTAGGAATAACTATTTTTTTCACCCCCCTTTTGCTCATTAGGCCCATGTGTTGGGGAGCCGCTCAACATAAAAGACATGACAGAGAAGACAAAGGAAACGTGGTCTAAAGAATGCCAAACATTTTGGCCCTGCAAAAAATGTGTGAGGAATTTTACTTCCTATTGTCCAGGTAATGCATGAAGACGGGGAAAAACGATAAAAAAAAAAAGAAAAGGCACGAATACGCGTTTCTTTTTCTCCACCATGCTAATGTCACAAGTATGCAATGGAATAAACGTGCATATGCATCCACCTGTTTATATTTGTGCAAATTATCTATTTTTTTTGAAGAAAAATGGGAGAAAGTGAAGGGCACTTTGCGATCGTGCGAACCGTCTGTGCTATATCATGGGCCCTGTAAATTTCAAGTGAATTTTTCTGGCCATACTATTCAAATGTTGGAGGAGTGGAGCTTAAAATGTCACGCTTGGTGGTAATACCACATAGGACAGAACGAATGATTAGAAAGATGTCATCACGTCGAAATTTGGACGGAGTGAATTTCTTTCGTTATTCACATGGGAAGTTTGCCTAATGTAGAACTTTTCTATTCTCATTTGTGCATTTATTTTTTCATTAATCATTTCACCGTTTTAAAAAGGGCCTGCGATCATGTAAATGTGCTGGACGATTGCCCAGACGGCGACATGCCCATTACAGCTGCCGCGACGAGGTTAGTTTGAGTCATATTAAGCATGGGTTAATAACATCAAGCACGTTGCGTATTATATATTTTGCAAATACTTGCACCGTTACAGGTGGAGACTGAAGAAAAATTATCAATGAAGAATTATCTTTCGCATTCTTTGTTCTTCCAGTTGGTAGCAATAAAGCATATTTTTTTTTTTTTTTTTTTTTTGTTCTCTATAAAAATTAGAAGATATATATTTGTGAAGCAAACCAAATTTGTCAACTTTTCTTTTTTAAGTGACTAAGTTGGGAACGTTGTGCTATCTCTTTGTTTGAGTTTGCATTGTTTAACTAAACCGGAACAAAATTGGAAAAAAAAAAAAATTACACCCTTGTTTTCGCGATGCGTGACATTGGGCGGTTCTTCTCATATGGTGAATGAATTTTCACAGAAACGTGTTCGAAAAGGGGGGTTCACGAATCGATGTGCACGGACGTCGCGGCGGATAAATTGGCGCCAAAAAAGGTTATGCAAACACATACATTATAGAAATGTGCAAAAATAAATTAACTATAGGATTAACTAAAATGAAGGAAAAACGATTTTCTTCTGATGAGGCAGGCAAAATTCCAATGGGATCGCCCATTTTGTGCAGACAAGTTACGCTGCACAATTTTTTCAGTACATTTACATTAAAATATCTTGAACGTTTTTTTTTCCAGCTTCGTTTTTGACTCCTTCTCTTGCTTCTTAACGATGGTGAAATTTTGTTTTTTACTAAGGACCGCTCCCTTCTTGACATTTTCCAGTTCCTTTTCTTTTTTCTTGAGCTCCTTGAGAGTCGTCTCGTTAATTGTTTTTCTGTTAAATTCAATTGACTGGATGAATTTCCACAATTCTTTAAAAAAATCTTGTACTTGTATGTTTGCAACTTCCTTTTCCTTATAGCCTAAGTAGAGAGCAATTTCCTTGAACACAGCAAAGGTTTGGTTGTAGAAAGTATCTAATTCTTCAATTTTGGGTTCTACACTAAAGTAGAATTCTTTGAGTGCTTCATATAATGGATCATCTGGATTCTTTTTAGCTTGATCTAAGACGTTTTTAATTTTGTTAGAACCTAATTTTAGTTTCTGCAGAATAGAGTCGATTATCTGTTTGTCCGTTTTGGTAACCTTCTCGATGGATCTCAGTTCTTCAATAATTTCTAAAGTGTCTGCACTTTTTTGATAGATAATTTCGCAAATATATTGAAAAAGCGTTTTAACTGGCTTGGTGGTTGATCGTATATCATTTAGCTTAGCCAAGGTTGTTAGTTTAAAGCCAAAGGCATTTCCCCTTTGGGGATCTCCATAGTTTAATGTGTTACCCACATTTAATATGGTAAACAAAATGGTGAAAAGTTTTGTAGAATTTTTCACCGCTTCGCATGATTCTAATATATTTTCCAGCGGAGTTAAGGTATTTTCGTAATTCTCCTTAAACGATAGAGCAAAATAATGGGACTCCAATCTCTGCTTTAGTAGTGGCACTCCCATAAGTGCGGCAACGTACTGTTCTGGTTTGTCAACTAAGTTCAAGTCACCATTTGAAAGTATGTACTCCTTAACGATTTCGAATTCTTCTGCCGTGGGTACATACTGCATTAAAACTTCTGTGTTGTCAATGTTAAGTATTTTTGGATTTAGATCCATGATAGCATCCCTTATTTCTTTGAATGTGTAATTATTAAATTTGGATAGAGCAATGGACATATTGTATTCCCTCTTCGAATCAGGCAATAGTTGAATAACCTTTGGTTTTTTAATTTTCAATTCTCCTGTTTCTTCCTTTTTACTAACAGCTTTGGCAAATGATTTCTCCACACTTTCTTTTTCTATGGCTATTTTGGATATTAATTCCTTTTTGTCTTCAAATAATGTTCCTGGAATGTCTTGTTCGAATAGGGCTTCCCAGAAAAATCTCTTGGTTTTTCCTTCATCCTTTGCTTGCTTCATTATGGATATTTTACCCTTTCCCTTTCCTATAACAGGTCCTCCTTTTACTCCTTTTGGGGGTCCCTTCATAAATTTGGGTCCTCCCTTTTTGCCTCCTTTTTCGCCTCCTTTTTCTTTCGGTGCCATCTTTGGTGGTTCCTTTTTCGGCGTCGGTGTTTTTTCCTTTGGTTCACTTTGTTTCTCTATTCTGTAGGCATTTTTCAGAGCATTCGTATCTATACCTTCCAGCAGGTTTATGCTATGAATGGCTGCCTTACTAGTTGGTGTGGAGGTGAAACCGAGTTCCTTTAGCCCCTCTCCTGTTAATAGGCGATTCTCATTTAGTACTTCATTTTTCCTGTCTTCAATGGATAAGTCGAATTTTTTATGCATTAATCCTATTTTTTTGATAGTTTCTTCTTCGACTGATGATTTTGCCAAGGAAAAGGAGGTTAGATCCAGCTGCCAGGGAACGATGGCTATGAGAACTTTATCTTCATTCAGCAAATGAACTGTGGGGAGGGTGCCCAAGGTTTCGTCCGGTTCAAATCCAATCTTGCAATATTTTACTTTTCTCAAAACATCGAATGGTAATTTGTCATTTATGTTTTTCACGGTTTTTACTTCATGCTTAATGTCCACGCTTTTTTTGATGGTACTTTTGTCTTTTATAATAATTTCTTTATTTACCACAATTTTTGGCACTATTTTTTTTACCATTATTTTTTTGGGAACACTTAGCGGGTTCATTTTTTTCGGGAATTTATTTTCTACGTTTTCGGATGCTTCGTTATTTTTTTCGTTTGATTCTTCATCACTGGTGATTTCTTTTGAGTTTTCTTTCGTCACAGATTTGTCCTCGTTTCCAGTTTCTTTGGTGGGGTCTTCCTTGGCGTTCGCTTCTTCGATCGGTTGGTCATTAGTGTTTGCTTCGCCAGATGGTTCAGGCGTTTTGGATATTTCAGACGCATCACCCGCATTACCCGCTTCACCAGTGCCTGCATCTCCTTCGGGTGACTTATTAACAAGAGGAGCCTTCCCCTTTTCTTCCACAGCGCCAACCTCGCTACCCTTGGATAGCGATTCCTTCTTCTCAAGGGCACTCTTCTTGCTAAAAATCCCCTTTTTCATCATTAACACTTTTTTTAACCCCAATCCCTTCGGTTTGATGCTGAGCTTCGGTTTGTCCATTCCGTGTAGCGGTTCTGATAGAAAGAGGCGTTTTTTTTTTCCGTTCCTTAGTTTAGCATTGTTTGATAGACTGACATCCTTCTCGTTCTTTTTGTCTATTGATATATCACTGAAGGGGTTGCTTGGGAAAAGCGTATCTTTATCTTTTTCATTCAGTGGGGAATGTTTGCTGGGGGTGGGTTCACCACTGGACGTGCTCGATTTGGGGAGTTTCTCTTTTTTCTTCTTCGAAAAAAAAGAAAGCAGTTTAGAAAATTTTGTTGCTTTATTGGGGTGTAGGAAGGTTGCTTTTTTTTTTTTTTTCTTTCCCTTCATGATATTGCTATTATTATCACTTCCTACGTTTGAATAAAATGAGGAATCATAATTTATGTCACATTCTTGGGTGATGTTATTATCACTATACACGGCACGTATGCTGTGTATACTGGTACTGGATAAATTGGAGCATAATTCTGTTCCTGTGATGTGTCTGTCATTCGTATTTTCCCTTTTAGTGTGCTCCTTATCATCATAAGGGCGGTAATACACTATATTTACACTGTCATTTTTGCTTGAATATTCATCATGGTAATTGCTTAACGATATGTCTGCTTCATTCTCAGGCAGGTGTTTATTATTTGATAAGAATTTTTTTCCCTTTCTTTTTTTGTACGATTTGTTGCTATGTGTGTTATCCATTTTGTTATTTAGCAAATCAGTTGGGATGTTATTCCTTCCATTTAAGGACTCTTCCTTTGAGGGTTCCTTTTCCGTATTATTGCTTATGTACTTGTGGGTAATCAAATTAGAATCTAGTTCTTCTATGAAGTTACTTCTCAGGTATAAATTGTCTGTGAAGATTTCTTTATCCATATCAGCTAGTTCGTTTTGTTGCCACTCTGAGGTTGTTTCTTCATCTTGCTGGTATGGTTGGCTGTCCTGATAAATTTTGCTAAAGTGTCCATTTTGATAACCCACATTTGAATGCTCTTCAGAATTGTTGTATGTCATATCATCACTCTTCTCAATATCAGACCTATCTGCAATTTCTTCATCTTCCGAATTTATCTTTTCCTCTTTGAAAATTATTTCCTCATAAAATTCTTCGTTCTCACTGAGGACAATTTCTTCCCCCGTCTTGTTCACCCCGCTATAATCCTTATTATTCTTAAGGAACCCTTTGTTGTCATTACTGACAAATAAATTTTCCTCCGCAGAGGGGACGTTTATTTTATTATCTTCATCGTTTGATGATGTTCCTACTTGTTTGTTCTTCCTATGGAAAGATGAATACTCTGAAGAGTGTCCATCTTCCGTTGTTTCACTTCCATTGGATTGCCACTTGGTAGCGGTGCCCTGTGCACTTCCAAACGGATTTGCATACAGTTCGCTCTCACTTATATCGCTATCGGAAAGTACATTTTCGTTACTTAATGAACCTTCATGATTAAATCTAAATTTAAACAAAATGTCACTCTTGTTTACGTTTTTTATGTGGCTTATTTTGTCCTTAATGTGGAATGCATTGCTTTTACTGAGGATGTTTGGTGATCCACTTTGGTGATCCCCCAAATCGGCACATTCTTTCTTACCATCCTTTTCGTATATTGTGTGTCCATTCGATATATTGCTAACGTTGTTCACCTCAGAAATGAAGGGGCTATTACTTCTGTCACTTGGTTGTCCCGCTCGATTATTCTCATAGTTGATGACATAACTTGATGTGTTTCCTTTGTGACTCCCTTTCTTACTTGTTAACGAACTTGCATTAGAGTACTGACTTGAACTTTCGTACGATTGATTCACATCAAGAATTTTACATATATCAATAACGTCTTCATCTTCATCATTTTCGCAGTCCTGCGGGTAAAATGCCTTACGGTAATGATTCGTCTTTATATGGGTACCGCTATTGTTACTACTACCTGCGGTGAAGTCACTGGAACTTTCCACATAATCGTCACTTTCGTTAGGAGAGTTGCTATCTGCGCCAATACTAGTACTTCCTTTAGAAAGCTTGGTTGACGATTTTCTCTTCTTCCCTTTGTACTTGTGGTATTTCCTACAGCTAGACAACTTTTCGCTGTCATTGCCTGAGGTAGAATCATCCGAATTGGTGTGACTATTAGACGACTTTGCATTTTCGTAATATATTTCTCTCTTCAAATTGTCGATGTCGTGTTGTTCCATGCTGTTCATGTTACTTTGAAGATCCATTCTGATATTATGATCAATGGATGCCTTCAGGATGGGTTCCTTATTTAATTTAATTTCTCTTAACGTTTTTTCTAATTTATCGTTTTGGTTCGAATTGCTATACCCAATTAGCTTTATTTTTTCTTTAGGCCTTGAAAATACGTTGCTCAACTTTCCGGTACTCTTTAATGCATACTTTTCTCTTGAAAATAAGGTGGAGGAATTATTATTCTTGAACTGTAGAACGTGCACTTTCTTAATTGGTAGTTTTTGTTTCGGTGCTTCTTTAGGATCGCTAAAGATGTTTGACGTTGTTTTGACTTGTCTTTCCTCCTTAGACTTTATTTTCTTCATAAGTTGGTTCAGCTCATCCAGTTCGCTTTGGGCAGTACTCTTCGGTTGGTTCTGCGTCTGGCTCATGGTTCCCTTGCGGGATTCTCTGCGGGATTCCCTCCTTGATTCATTTTTGTCACTCTGTTGGGCATCCTGTTGGTCGTCCCTTTTTACTTCGCTCTTTTCTTCGCTCGTCTCCCCTTTTTTTTGCTCCTTCAATGCCTCCCCCTCCGATTCTTCCTTTAGTAAGTTTTTCCCCTTCACGAGTTCATTGGTCATGCTTCTGTCCAGTGTCTCATCCGGCTTAGCGTGCCCCTCTTTATTCATCGCTTCACCGTTTGTGCTACTTTCCTCTGCAATGCTTTTTTTCTGCGCAATTTGGAAAGATCCATTTTTGGCCCCTAATCCCAAGTGTTTCGTGCTCCCATTTTTTATTTTCTCATATTTGTTAGAATCATGCAAATTATTACTATTTGCATTAATGTTGGAGGCGTTTATCTTATCGGGTCGAAGGAATTTTTTGTTGAAATGTTTCCCATTTAACATGCTTGAATTATCGAAGGAGTACAAATTATTGACTTGATTGTATCTGTGAAAATAGTATGGGTCTCCCAGAATGAGGCAGTGAAATATGGCAGGGTTTGGCACAAGCAAAGGGTTGTTGTAAAAACCAAGCATAACTTCATTATTTTCATCTAAAATGGATATGAACATATTAAATTCCTTGTCTAGGTCTTCATATTTGCTAATTACCTTCCCCTTGGAGTCTACAAATGGTTCCTTAACGTTCCATTCGTTGAGGAGAAGCTTGGCATCATCGTTGCAAATCATAATCGGTTGATCGTTTTCCAATTTCACGTATCCTCTTTCTATTAGGGGTATATTAACTATGGGTAGAATTTTTCTCTTGTAAATAATGGCATTTTGGAAATCCTTGCACTGGGCATATTTCACCAAATTATTGTCAACTAACTTGGTTTCAACAAAGGGTAAAATATAAGTAGACGGAATTAGGGTACTTTTCCACGAATCCGCATATAAAGATTTAATTCTGTTAATGGAGGAAATAGTAAAAAATGAGCTCTTAAATATTTCGAACTGTTTATTTGATTGCATGTGCTTATACGCATCAATACTGGAGTAGTTTAAATCGTTATATTTTAATTTTCCTTCCATTGATATAAACGTTCTTTTATTACTTAAATTTTTAGAGGGCATGTTTCTCGTATTGATTAAAACTTGTTCATTCATTAGATTCTGAATCAGGTTTGGGTCCACGTCTGACTTTTTCGACATATTATCCGATTTGCTGTTAAAGTTATTCCACTCTTTTTCGACTTTATTGTCTCTCCTCAGTTTGTCATTAATGGTTGTCATACAATTTTCCACCTCGGTGGATGATCCCTTTTTTTTTCCCTTGGTGTTTTCTTTCATGATATCCTTTTCTAATTCTTCAATTAATTTGAAAACAACTTTCGTGTTCATATCATCTGGGCCGTAGTAGCTTTTGTAAAAGGAATAAACTTCCTTGTAAAGCTGTAGGGACATTCGGAAGTTGTTTAGTTGTTGCATGAGAATGGCGAAGGAAAGTAGAATGTCCTGCACTTGGATAGTTTGTCTTGTTTTATGGATCCTCATTCTCATATCAACTGCGATTAGGTACTTGTGTAGGGATTCCATCGTGTTCCCAGATAATCGAAGAAGCAACCCCCAGTTGCAGTAACAATCGGCAATTACTTCATTTGGATTTTCTGCATTGTAATCGCCAAAGAATTTTTTTCTTATTTCGAGAATCTGTTCACAAAGGGGTAAAGCTTTGGAGTAGTCCCTAATTTTTATATAGTAGGAGCAAACATCATTTAGCGCATCGCTATAATTTAGGCTATCCGCCTTGAAACATTTTTCTATCATAAAGAGATATTTCAAATAGTAGCATTCTGCTTCTTCATTTTGTTTATATAAACTTAACAGATCTGCAAAAATGTAGAGTATGTTTGATAGAACCTCCGTTCCGCAGAGGATAACTGGTTCTTCATAGTTGGAATCTAAACTTTTGACCTTACTAGCATTGTTGACCTGTTCTACCTTTTTGTGTTGGTCGTCATCAAGGATCCCCTTTTTGTGTATATAAATGAGCGTATTATCAATTAAAAATTTTAATTCATGTAAATATTTCTTTCCTTCGGAATATTTTTCCACTAATACGTAGCACTTGCAAATTAAAATTAACTCTGTGCTCATGTCACCCGTGATGTAGAAGCCAAAATATTTCGAATAATATTTTTTTGCTATCATGTATGAGTGAATAGATTGTATCAAACAATCTGTGTACTTTTTTTCATGATAGTTGTTAATGGCAAAGAGTCTTAAATCATTTCTTATGTCTTGAATTTCCGTGTAACTAATTGAATAATTGAAGTTTTCCATGTTGTGCAGGATAAAGACAGCTTCTTTTACTTTTATCTGTTCGTCATTCATCCTTAGGGAGTCCTCAAAGTTGATGTTTCTTATTTTTGTGGAATTTCCATTTTTCCCATTCGTTAGTTTGAGGTCGATTTTTGTGATCAAGCTTAGCGCGTCTACATTTTTGTCCGTTTCGATATCGTTAATTGTTGCCAGTGCGATTTTCTTATTTTCCATTTTGTATTTTTGCTCTCAAAAGGGGTGAACGTTTTATAGGACCGTTAAAAAGGCGGCATAATCACACAAAAAAATTGAACATCATTAGGATGAACGTCACATACACGTGAGTGAGCATGCACATGTGCATTATTATTTAACATACAGAGAAAACTGCCTATGAGCCCTATTGTATCGGTTGGCGCGGAAGACGAAACAACTTCAAACCTGACGCAAAGGGGGAAAAATTCAAAAAATTAAACACAAATGTGAAAAAATGAAAATACACAAGAACGTATTTTTTTAATGTGCAAATGTGTACGTTAATGTTTACGCAAGTACACATAACTCATTTATGGACACAATTAAAATTGCGCAAATTACAGCAAAAGTGCGATTGTCTAAAAAGTTGGTTTATAAGAGATGAACGATATATGGTAAATGCAATGGTTATAAAATGACAAATGTGCTTAAAAAAAAAAATTCAAAACGTGGAGTTCAAATAAATTTTTTGCAACAAAAATTGAAGTGTTTACTTTTGCTACCACATTATTTGATACAAAAAAAAAAAAATTTTTTTTTTGCGCAAAAGGCAGATATTGTTCTTTTTGGCAAGAGTTGCACTTCAGTGTTGCATTACAATGGGCACATTTAACTGCTTAAATTAATCATGCAACTTTAAGTGCGCACGGTGCGATTTGGCTTAGCATTATATGCACATAAATATCTAAATCCTATTATGCGTATTTCCGTCATACGCGGAACGAAAAAAAAAAAAAAAAAAAAAAAGCGTTGCGCGTAAAAATAACAATGCGTTTAACTGGCGAAATCGCATATTTTTCATTCTTACATTAGAACCAAATTCATTTAAAATGAGAAAAACTTCAACTATTTTGTTTTGGGTTTAACACGATAATGTTAATCTCCTTCAAATCGAACACCGCGATTTTTTTTTTTCAAATTTACAAAATTTTTAATCTCCATTTAGCATAAAAAGTACCATCATTTTGCGGCAGCGTGTATGCGTAACTTCATTGTGCTACATTTCTCGTTTTTTTTCCCCCTCCCTTCATCATGAAGAGGTTCCCATTTATCTTTAACGATATCGGTGGTAAATTAATTGAAGAGAAAATAAAATCCTTTCTGTTAAGAAGCGAAACATTTCACAGGTTTGCGCTAAAAACGTACGAAATATACAATGAAGTGAGGAGTAAGTTTAACGATTTCACCAGGAAATGATCCATGAGAGTGTTGACCAGGAGGAAGTGTGACGCATGTGCATAATATACGCCTCACATGAATACGTTGTGTACGAACCGCGCATTTATCGCAACATCCAAATTCTGCTTCCGAGTCAACATAGTAGAATGCCTTTTTTAAATAATGTGCTGAATGTAAAAGAATTAATTTTCAAGTTGAACAGCACCTATTTTGTGCGAACACGGGCTGTTTGCGAACTGCATGTAGAGTGTGCCCGATCCGCCGCTTTAGCATCACACCATGTGAGCAAAACGTGTGCCAGTAGACTGTTTAGGATAGAGCGCAGAAAGAAGCTATCGCCATTTTGGAGAAGCGGAAAATATCGCCATGTCGTGAGGGGAAAAAAGGTACACAATGTTACGAAGAGGAGGAGGAAATCCCCGTTTGGGGCGATGTGCAGAAAGAAATTCCCCCTGTACGAGGTTCAAATAGACCTATTAAATGAGGAATTAAAAAGCGTGGAAAAAAAAATCAATGAAAGAAGGATAGTGACAAATGAAGATAAGGAAATTTCCCTAGCGCATTTTAAATACCCAAGTCAAAAACTTTATAAAGCCAATGAAGAGGAAATAAATTTAATTAAAAAAAGTGAAGGACAATATTATTTACCATTAGAATGTGAAAATAGCACAATTATAAGGCTGATCGATATAAAGAACAAAGTATCTTCTCCCATTTTTCGATGCGTTCGTAATAGTAAATTCGGACTGAGAAAAAATGAAAGAGTCTTTTTCTTTTTTTATTCGTCTTTTATTTGTTCCTTCTGTTTTTTCATGGGTGTTTGGCAGTACAAAAAAATGGGGAAGAAGAAATTTCTAATTGATTACATTATGCACAATTTGAGTCAACCAGTTATAAACATTACTGACTCTGGTTTCCCATGGTTTGATGATTTTTTAGCTTTGAAAAAGAATTACCAAAATTTGCAGCAGCACGAAGGGGAAGACGATTTACTGAGGAATTTTAACTTGCTAAATGTAGTTCCCATCGTATTATCATTTTATGAGAGGATAAAAGGACCCCCAGATGGGGTGTGTACAAAAGAGGATAAATCAATCTGTGGTAACAAGAGCAGAGAAGATATCCAACAAACGGACGAACAAGAGAAGGATTTACAAACATTAAATTGTGATGTTGCGCTTGAAGAGGAAAATAAATTAACCGTCGATTTGGAAAATGCTGATAGTGTACATTATTGGGTGAATCGAATAAGAAACGAAAATTTCGTAACCCAATTTTACAGAAAAGTTTTTCCAAAAGGTGTAACAGAAGAGGAATTGAAAAAACTTATAATTGAAAAGTACAAATATAGGAAAGTGCAGCTAACTGGAGTGCTGGATACAACTAACGAATTTTTTGTAGGACCCAAAATGTATGAACATGATAAAAAAAAAAAATATTATTACGTAATTTGTCCCATATTTTTAAAAAATGGCAAGTGTATACTAGTAAATAGGGGATTAATAGCGGAAGATATGTTAGAAGAGAAAAAGAAAGAAATTCCCAAAGTTGTGACAATTAGGGGTGTATTAGATCCTGGTGAGCTATACGAATGTTCCTTTAGGAAATTAAAAAACCTTTCTAACAAGAGTGTGTACAGCAATTATCTCTACTATTATGACATTGCAGAAATTTGTCACTATGCAAATATTGCACAGTTCGAAGGCTCCTCTTTTTTCATTGCCAATATATATGATATAATCGTTCACGAAGATTATAATGGTGATATAATAAGGGAACATTATTCCAATTGGGGTAAAGGGGGCACCAAGTTGCTGAACTCTCATTTGGACAAACTAAATGGCATTACCTTAGATGACATGGATCGGGAAAGTCAAGAAAGGATAAAACGTTTGTTGAAAGGGGGTCCTAGTAGTGGAGGTGGCACAAATGATAAGAAGGAAACGAATACGTCCCCTCCAAAGGGGAAACCTTTTCGATATGATGAACATTTTATACATAAGAAGAAAAGGGAGTATTTCAAATTTTACGCCGATGAGACAACACATTTTAATTATGCTTGCCAGTGGTTTCTTTTTTCATTTGTCTTTTCAACCATCTCTATGTTTAAGTTTTTGCAGTTCAAGAGGTGGGTTTTTTGAAATTTCCCAGGGGAGGGGAATTATAATAGTAGTACAACTATTTGCTCACATGTGTTCATCTCTGTACATGAGAAATAATTTTTTTTTTTTTTTTTTTTAATTATCCTTCATTTGGGGGGGTTTTCCCGAATAATTAATTATCGCATGGTGGGACGTTGTTCATAGGAAAGATAGAAGTGATCACTGTTCGTTACGCTTCTTCTCCGTTCACCATGCACACCTTTTGTTTTTGTTTTCTTTTTTTTTTTTTTGATTCGAATGAGCAAACCATTTGGTGTAACAAAATTTGCGCATTTCGCAACCCTTTTCAAAGTAATTAACTAACGTTACTCCATGCATTTGTGCCATGTTTTGCTGATACGTTTAGTAGAAAAAGTATCGGTATTTTAACATATGTTACAGTAGTTAAGTTTTTGTTTGGTGGCGGAAGAACATGTTAGGACGGAATTGGAAAAAAAAAAGGAGGAAAAACTATTGCATAGGGAACGGAAATCATAATTAACATGAATGCATGTTAATAGAACGGTTAGCATCCATGACATGTGGACATCCTTTTTAAGAATCAATTACAAAACGCTATATTCACAAACAAAAATAATAGATTGCAAGGAACAATCCGGAACGTACCTCATGTGAGGGAACAAAAATAAAATATAATGTACAAATTTTATGCGGTAAAGGAATAATGATGGACGGAAAAAATAAATCTATTCCCCTTTGGTTGAGGGGAAAATTCGTCATTATTCTATCTATACGCTTAAGCCTTTATCATCTTGAATGCTGAAAAATTGGCATGGCTCCTTTGAAAAATAAAAGAGCAAAAATTCGGAATAAAAGATGAAGCAAGACACACCTTTATGTGCGTATTCTAGAGCGTTGCACTTCACCCCATTCTGCCTATTTATTCATTGCAGTTGCATTATTGTATCCTTGATCAGCATCCGTTCTATCAAATCATTTCAGGACAAGGGGACCATGGGAGTGACCACTTAAGTGATCATTCGGGTGGTACAATGTATTACATCTCTTTTTCACATTAACGATATAAACAGGTTCAACGTTTACGTATAGGCGGAATAAGTTTGGTTGCATTTTTCATTTGTCCCCACTGCTATGCGACTCACGACCCGTGGAGGGTATCCTCCTATATGCATTCGCATCTACTTTTGTGTGCGCATATTTCTTCTCATAAGATTCTCTGTCCTTCGAGGATAATCTTTTTGATAAAAAAATCGTTTAAGAAGTTATCTTGCAGCTCCTAGAAAAACGTTTTATTTTTCTTTACTAGCATTTTTCCTTTCTCTTTCACTAATAGTCTCATCAAATTGTCCCCTATTTATAAAAATAAAGTTTTTCTTTTTCTTGTAATTCATTTTGGAGATATGCATTTTGGTGCCAATTTTATCTTCCGCGTCTGTTCTGTTGTGCGAGGATGTTTTATTGCTGTGAGGTTTGTTTTTCTCTAAATTTACTTCTCCTGTTTTTAAAAAGCGGAAAATGCTTTTCTTCTGTCTCTGTTTTGGGCGTCTTCTATGCACAGAGCTGTTCCTCACATTTGATCCATTGGTAAGGGGGTCGACATAGTGCTTACGAAATAATCCGAAAGTTAAATTCGTTCTCCTTCCAATTGTCTTAAAACCATGTACTAGTCTCTTTGATTCATTACGTTTACGAAATTTGAAGAGGAACATCTGATTGTTTTTGTCTACCTTATTTTGCATCTTGCCTGATGAACCATTTGGGACGTCATTATTTAATTTTTTTGGGGGGGTTTCATCTTTGTTTTTCTGCATAACCTTTTTTGAATGCAAAACTGGTTTTCTTTTGCTATAGTTTATTCTTTTTCTTATCCTCCTGTCATTGAACATTTTAAAATAGTTTTCCCTTAAGGCGAATTTTGTAGTGTTATTTTGAGGTTGATCGTTTTGTGGGGGGGTGTTTTCATTCTGTTCAATATCTTTCATAATATTTTGGTATATCTTTTTTTTCACTATGTTGAACATTTGAAAGAAGAAGTTATTTTCTTTTACGGGTGCGTTAAGATCTGGTGTCTCCTTTTCTGTTATTTTTTTCTTATTCTTTATTTTGACGACCTTTGGATGTACTTTCAGTATGGTTAAACGCTTGAAATTGTTTTTTACCAATGTTGTTATGAGGTTTTTCAGGTAATCATTATCTAGGGGGAATTTACAATTATGTTCGCTGCACATGTATTTTTTTTGGTTGTTTCTTTTGAAAAAAACTCTGTTGGAATGTGCGTTTTGGGATCCACTTTTTTCGTTGCTTGCAGTTTTTGTCTTGTGTTTATGCATATTCCTATCGTTCAAGCTGATATTGCAATCTTCCAATTTCGCATTATTTTCTGGGGAATATAGGAGCACAATGTACATTGTTTTACTGCACTTGCTGGGTATATGTAGTTTTTTCTTATGCTTTACAAATTCGTCTACATTTTTAAAACGCGCAAAATTTTCTATGACCAAGTTACCAGGATTAATTAATATCAACTTGCTCAAAATTATTTGGCACTTTACTAATCGTAGGAAAGTAAAATCGTATCCCTCTACATGGTTATGAATAAAAAGTAAATCTGACAGTTTTATATGTAGGCACAAATGGTCATCCAGGGGGGGTGTCAAGCTGTTCGATAATTCCTGGTTTTTCGTGTACCCGTAGAGGTTTTTCACGCTGTTGCTGTTCTTGTTGTTTTTCTTCTGGTATGCCGAATTATATTTCGTAAGATAGTGTAAAAAACTCGAAGGAATAATATCCCTAATTTGGGGGATGTCATTTATTATACAATCAATGTGCATTTTGTATTCATCCCCAAAATGGTCATCAAAAGATGAACTGAATTCAAAAAATAGGGAGAACATTTCTGAGCTGTACGTGGATAATTTTACTTTCCGAATAATTTCTTTTTCTTCCCCTTTATGAGTATATTTTTTATTCGTCCATATCTGAGGGTGACTTTTATTATCAGCTTGGTTGTCTTCCTGTTTGCCGCTTTCCTCCTCTGTTGCCTGCCTTTCGTCTTCTCCCTTATTTTCAGCCTTCTGGAGATTGCTTTGATCCCCGTGTAATTGTTCTATTATTTTATGAGTGTATTTTTCGGTCTTTTCTTGTGTACACTTCTCACCCCCTTTTTTGGCCTCCCCTGACAGTTCACATGTGTAATTCGTAAACATACTAGTTAGACCTCTTTTTTCGTAAAATTCTCTTTTGATCATCCTCATTTTGTGCATGCAGAAGGATAATATGAAAAGAATAAAATCACAAGTAACTTCCCTCGTATTATTTTTCATTTGTATTAATCGCATCCATATGTATAGCAAGCAGAACACATTGTCGAATTTGCTGAAGCTAAGGTTAAGAAAAAATAAAGATGGCCACGTATCGCTAACTGCCGTATCGACGTAATAACAAACGTAAGGGAAAAAATATTGAAACAGAAGTCGAAATAATTTCCCATTAGTGCTACATATTTGCATAGTTATGTCTGATAAGGCGAAGCTGATCGTGTCCGCCTGTGTGTTTGCATTAATTCGTGCAGAGCTATACATGCAACTATATTGTAGGTACAAATAGGGGGCATAATAATTTAGTATCTTTTCAAAGACGCAGAGAATTTCGTAGGGTTGAAGGTTTAAATAAAACAGACTTATGATCATATCGTGCATGCCTTGGAAATATTTTATTTTGTATAGATGGCAAAACAAGGTGATGCATTTCACCGACTCGACTTGGATGTATTGTACTATACTTTGAGAAAGATTCGTATTTTGCAGCCATAGGTTTCTTTTAATGTCTTCGTACAAAATGTTTTTCTCTTCCGCGTTTTCATCAGGGTCGTCATCAGTGTCGTCACTCTGGTGCTCCTTGTTCTTCTCATTGGACACTGCAAAATGTTTATCTTCCATTTCAATATCTTTTTCCTTGACCATTTCAGTTTCTGTGGTTGGGAGAATTGGTTCGTTCTGGAGAGTTGAATCGTCCTGTTCATTCTCGCCTAACACGCTAGAGTCACTAGATTTATTGCCTTCCATTTGGTTATCTATTTCTACATTTAATGACTCGTGAGTGGAATTTCTTGTGCTCTGTATGTTAATACTGCTCTGGTGAACTGCTTCGTTTTTGTCTTGTGTTGGGTTAAAAATTTGCTTCACCTTTTGATCAAAGTGCGTTCTATGCGCGTAACTTTTTGTTCTGTCCTTTTTAGTGTCCTGACTGCTGCACGCGCTAATTTCGTTCGTTTCTTCATTTTCTGGCCCATTTGTTGGAGCATTTGTTGACCCATTTTGTGGTCCATTTCCTCTTTCCTTGTTAACTGTTCCCTTATCGTAGTCAAATGAGCGATACAAGAAGTTAATGTGTTGTAATCGTTTTTCTTTGATGTGTAATTGCTTAAATAACTCATGCTTGTTTATTTCTATGCAGAGAGGATTATAGCCTGTTATTGTTTCATTGCTTGTTGCTCTGTTCGAATCTATATGTTCAATTTTCCTCTTAACGTTGTCATCATTCAGCATTTGACTAGGGGAATATATGTTCTCTTCATTGAATTCAGCTTTAACGGGAGCATAATTTTTTGTTGTTGCGTGGTTATTCCCCTCCGGATTGTCCATACCTTTAGGAGTTGTACTTTCTCTTATGTCATCATTTTTACATACACGTTGTGCGATGCTGCTTTCGTCATCCTTTTCGTGGGTGACACAACCGATTGGGATGTCCATTTCAGATTGGTCTCTATTACTTTCTTTGCACTCTTCACAATCCATTTCGTTGTTTCCCTTATTTTCATTCTGTTCTCCATTTGTCTCATTTGCATAAAGAATCGCTTCATTCAAAGTTTCACTTATGCATGCATTATGTCCTCTTTGAACCTGTTCACCTTTTTCGCTTTCATCTGAATCCTTCTTCTGTTTACACTCTTCGGTGTTGTCCCCAATGTGCATATTTTCTTTTTCCATTTTGATTCCTTTTGGTTCCTCGCCATCATGCTTTGATTCCATTTGGGTTTCCTGTTTATACATCAAAACATCGTCTTCTCTGTTTTCATTCCTATTCGCAGATTTCTCCTGCTCAGTTTCGTAACTCTTTGGTTTTTCTTCATCCTGCATGGTGTAACCATTTTGTGTTGGTTCCTTATTTTCCTTTTTTTCATTTGCCCCTGTAGAATGTGTTTCGAATAGGGCGGAAATGCTTTCCAGCGTTAATTCTTCCTCCTCTGCTTCAATTTTTCCATTTAAAAAGGCACTTCTGTTTCTGCCATTTTGCTGCTTAAAATTGGTAGAACTTACTTCTTCTTTGGGGTCATCCTCTGTGGGGTCATTGAAATGTTCCACATCGCCGTGGCTAGTTAAGGAGTTCGATTTGTCAGTCTTAACCTTCGTAATAGCATCGTTAATGGTCCTTTTTTGGTCCTTTTTGCTCATTTCGCTGTTTGCTTCTTCATGTTCTGGTGTTATATCTTTATCTTCAGAGACGTCTTTGAAGCATTCCCTTTGCACGCTTTCATCTTTCTTTTCTTCTTTTTCCTCTTTTTCTTCGTTCTTTGTGGTGATTTGTCCCTCCTCTTGTAGATCTACATTTCGCCTTTTTCTGTCCTCATCAATGGTACCGCTTTCAATGCCAGCATATTTGTTCCCCCCATTGGTGTGATAGCTTTGTGCAGAATAGTATCCTCTTTCAACGTCCCTTTCGACATCTTGTTCGCTTGCCCCCAGTTCATATTCGTATGAATCTTCTTCTTCCATATTTTCCTCTTTCAAAAATTTGCTTATTGTACATTCAGACGTGTCATCATTCTGCATGCTGCCTGATATACCTAGTGAGTGTAATTCCTGATCGTCCCTTCTTGCAGAACTTTTCAAAGAGGTCCCATTATCTACGTTGCTGCTAGATATGTCGTTAAAATTTTCCCAATTAATAGGTACGTCCAGTTCTTCTTCCTTCTTTTCCTTCTCAAAAACGGCTGGATTAACGGCCACTTGTTCTGTCTCGCGAGGGCCATTTTGTTCATCCAAACAATGTGTTTGCAGAATATTTCTAGCGGAAAATTCAGCCTTTTCTATATTCCCCCTTTTGTCATTTTCGCTGTTATTTCCATTTTTGCTAAAATATTGGGTTAATTCTGTTGCTGTTGGGGATAATTCTTCTGCTTTATTTTCACGATCCCCATTTTTCTCTTTTAATCCTGCCATTTGTTCACACTGTTGTTCGTGCAGTTGTTCTTGCACATGAATCCCTTGGCCGCAAGCTCCTATGTGGGTACTCAAATCGGATGTGCAATTATCTTCTCCTTCCTTCCCCATGTAAGATATATCTTGGCTAAGTTGTGCGCTTTTACTATCTGCATCATGATCAGCATGATCCCTTTTTCCGTGCGTCTTATCCTCCCCTTCCTGTTTAGCCTGTTCCCGCCCTTGGTTGCTCACCGTGTCGTCCACATCTGAATTAAATAATTTTTCAACATGCATACATTGTTCATCGTGAAAATCCTTTTTTAAAAAGGAACTGAGAAATTCGCCTTTATTCAAAATTTCTACCTTATCGTTAAAATTCGAATTTTGTTGTTTCTGTTGTGGTTGTTGCTGCTGTTGCTTTTGTTCTTTTTCCATATTCAAGAAATTTCTATAACGGTCAGTTAACAATGCGTTTGTGTAATTATGCTCTTTCTTACTAGATGTATCTTGAATAATATTTTTATAATTTATAATTTTTTTTTTTTTTAATTTAAAATTTATGGGGATATTAATTATGTGTGTACTGACTTCTTTAAGTTCTTGTTTCTTGCAAGCGTTGCCACCTTTTTCTAGTGGTTCACTTTTCACAACACCTTTTTTTTCATCCACGTTGCTAAGTGTGCGCTTTGCACTGATATTATTTTTGATAAAAGTATAATGTGGATGAAGTTTCTCATCATAATTATTTTGAGCAAATAAAACTGCAGTTTGTTCATTCGTTTTATCTCTGAATTCCTTTTCAAAGTCTACGTAATTTTCGTACAGGTCTGATTTCTTGTTTCTGTCGTCTACAGTTTTTTTAAAATAATTATTGTGTGTGGATTTATTATTTTTAACCACATTGCTGTTTCTTCTCATATCAAATGGGTGTCTCAACTTGAAATTGCTAATGAGTGGGTCTGTCTTTCCGGCAGGATTATTCTTCAGCCCGTCATTAAATTTTTGTAAATTTTGACAATACTGCTTTTTCTCCATATACTCATTCATGAATTGGATAACTGTATCGTTCCAGTTGGAACCTTTATTAGGAATTAGCTCATCCTTCCTTTTTGAATCCTCACCTATGTTCTGTTTTTGTTTCACGCTTCTTTCGCCTTGTATATGGTTACTTAAATAATGTGAAATGTCAACCTGTTGCATACGTTTATTCACGCCAAAGGTGAGATCGCCTTTTTGGAGGAAGTTACTTTTTTGGGAAGCGTTACCGTCAGGGAGGTTGTTTCCCATTTTAATGTTGGAATAGTTACCATTGTCACAATCGGAGTTGTTATTCAAATGAGGAGTGTTTACATTTTTTAATTTTTCAGAATGATTCATACGGTGGAAGTAATTTGGAAATTTTGTTTTACTGTTAAATATGGCCTTGTGTTTTGTGCTCAGAGTAATAATACTACTGGGAATGACAGTTGCTTTGGCTTTAATTTGATTACTTGGGGGAAAATTCGAATTAATGTCTTTTCTATTTTGTTTCGCTACATCATTTAGATATTTTTTAATTGAATTTTTGGGGTTATCATGGAAGGAGTCTCTTTTATAGTGGTTAACGTTTTTGTTATTTGTTCGTACTTCCCTATCGCATGTGCTTGCGCTGTCTAATCTATTGTGATTAGAATCTTTAAAATTCATGTTGTTGTTACTATGAATTCTGGCTTTAGTATTGTCTCGTGCAGTATGCTTGTCGAAAAGGTTAACGTGTTCAAAGGTGCCCATTCTGTGTTCATCCTTTTGTATCGTGCGGCTTTGAATGCTTCTTTTAAACTTTTGCATAATTCTTATTTTGCTAATTTTGTCGAGAGATTTGTTTAGATTTATTCCATACTTCACTGCACTGTTATTCCTTACAAATTTGTTCTTCACATTTAGGTGAGATTTATTTACGCTGAAAATATTGCCCTCGTGTTTGTCTTTGCTTATTTTGTGCTTTTCCATATGTGCTACTCGTGTGAAGTGGTTGTCATGGATGCTGTAGTTCGTGTGGCTGCTGTGCTTACTGTAGTACGTTCTCGAATCGCATAAGAAGGGCCTATTATGAGAAAATAAATTCGAATCAGAGTTATTACTATTTGAAAAAATTTCACTTTCATCGTGTGAGATTGTATACTTTGCATCCTTTTTGTTTACCCCATTAGCAGGGCTCACTTTTTGGTAGTTTGCACTTCCTGTTTGTCGGTATAAATTAAATGCTGAAGTTTTTACTTTTTTTAAGTCTTGCACGCTTTTCTTATAGTTCCGCAGAGTGTTGCTATTATTGAGGTTGTCCATGTTGCCAGGTGAAGGAAAAGGTTTTCCCACTTAAGTCCACTGCATTGGCTGTCGTAGCTGTGTTATCCGTGTTAGTCGTGTCAGTTTTGCTCTTCTTTCCAATTGGGAGGGCAGAACCAAGGGGCCAAGAAGTGCCAACACATATGTGTGTGCTATTTCGTATGCCCCATGTATGCGTGCACGTGTGAATTAACTGTTGCTGCCTTTATTTTTGTTTTCCTTTCGTGCGAACTGTGATTTGAGACAGGCGTCGATTTTACACGCACGCGTATGTGGTAGTAACAAAAAAGTCGTCTTTTATTCAGCAGACGTGCTGTTCTTAAATTGTGGTACACACATGCGGTGATTATTTAACGAATTGGGGTAAACGCCAAAAAGGAGTGTTAAATTATTTTCAAAAAAAAGAAAAATGCGCCAAATGGAAAATAAGTTAAAAAAACAATTTAAGGTCGCACATTTATATGCCACGCAAAGTTGTCTATTTAGCACAACAATGTATCGTTACATGACGGTTTTATTTACCTTTTTGTCCATATTTTTGTGTTAGGTATGACAACCATTTGGAAAACAAAATGTCGCATATTTTCAGGAAGAACTGTTCAAACTTGTAACATAATGAAATGCACACTTCGGAAAAAAAAAAAAAAAAATTACGACAAAGTTGACCAAATTAATTCACTTTATCGTGTGTCATTTTTTGCCATTCTTATTTTCCCTTTTTTTTAATTATTTATAACCGCATGGAGTTCATAAAATTCTGTTCCTATTTACACGGTGAAAAGTAACCTGCTTATTTAAGTGTATGCAACGGTAAACGCAATAATGAAGGACAACGATTGGTAATCGTCCAATCTGCATTGAAACGCTTAATTTTTAAGTTCGGAAAAATTGGCTAAAAAAAAAAAAATCGTTAAGTGTGTGTAAATACAGGAAAAAAAAAAAAAAAATTACATAAACATATGCTTACACAAATGGAAAAAAAAGGGGTTATAATTTTCATATTATATTCGATATTTCCATTACAAATGGGTTACCGACAAATTGCACTTTCGCAAGTGTAGGTATTTTTGTGATTGTATAATAAATGACGAATTAAGACAAAGTATATAAGAACAGTACATGCATAGGAGGGGGAGAAATAACAAATTGGAAATATTCAACAGAATAATCCTATGAAAATAACACTTTTCACATTTTTAAAATGTTTCCAGGTTGTTTAAAAAATTGTTATTGTTGCATGGGTTGAAGGAAACCATCACTTGGGGAAAAAGTTTCCCCCAATTAGCATTTAATTCGTTATAATGATGGATCGCGAAGGAGCTGCGATTATAAGACTTTTAATTCGTTTTGTGAAAATTGAAGAGGGTGAGTAGAACTGGAAGATCACACCCGTGGGTGGTCTTTTTCGTGTCTATTCTAAGTTACTTCCTATTAGCACTCTTGCTCACATAACGTACTATGCGGAGCAATCTCCTCCTTACCGAATAATTTTCCTAATTTTGTCTGTATGCTCAAAGTCTAGGTTTCTATTTTTCGATAATTTCTTAAGATATGTAAGTTCTTCAGGGGTGTATATATAATCATCCTGTTCCTTTTGTTCCTCCTCCGTTTTGTCAAGGCTATTCAGGTATTGTATATTTAAATCTGTTTTCAGAAAATTATTGATTTTTTCTGCTTGTATAAGTTTATGTTTATTTAAAATTTCGTTATATTTATAGTAATATTTATCGGAACACCGTCTGCTATATTTTACTGGGTACTGTGGTATTATTTTACATAAGCTTAGAACGTATTTCATGTGATCACTAAAGTTACAGTTTGCTGCTAGCCAAAATTTAACTCTATTAAATCTTAATCTAATTTCTTTAATATTTTCAACATTGTTGTAATAGTGATCATTATTCGGGTTGCCAATGTTATAGGTGTTTAATTTTTCCCTTATATTATTTTTATTTACATATGTGCCTAAGACTTCGATGTGTTTTCCATTTTTCTTATCTTTTTGGTTTGCCACAACAATTTTGAAAAATCTTTTCCTTTTTACACCGTTTATTTGGCATCTTATCCTTGGGGGGCCTTTATCTTTGGAAAAGTATGGCAGAAATAACCTCCTTATCATTTCAAGGACGCGGGGAAATAAAAAGGTATGTTACGATATCCAGGTGATAGAAAAATTAGCATTGTTCTTTATTTGATTATTTTTTTTTAATATACACAAGTTCTTCAAAGGGAGGAATTTTTTCCATGTGAGGATTTATCACATTCATAATAATGCTGACTTAAGAATGAAAATATTTTTAGCTAAGTGGGTACATATGTTAAGTGGAAAAATCAATTTTTGCGCATAAAAATAAACTATTTAGAAGAGAATCAAATTTAAATTTGGACCTTTTCCCAGTATGCTTAACAGTGAGGTGTACCAATAATTGCGCTATGTGTTATTCTTTTCAAAGTGCATATTTGAGTAAATGTTTTGTTCTTCCTGCATCGAATGCGATTCGCATGTGTTAACGTTTGCATCGATTATTTTTATTTAAAATTTTTTTTTTTTTCCCAGCGTAAATTTGAAAAACTGCGCTTGCATACGAATCGGCATAGATAGATGTATGTACCCCTGCATGTGCACATTTTGGCCGGAATAGTCACATTGCACAGGGAGCACATTTCTGTTACACATTAACTGCGTGCAAATTTTTCCCCATATAATCATAAAAAAAATGAGATAACTCATTACATATGTGATAATTGTGCCGCTTCTTCTTCCGTGAGGAGTTTTTTTCTTTGCGCAACTTACTGTTTATTAAGAAGATTAATAGGGAACTCGCGCCAAGTGAAACGTATAGACGCCTTATTCATCTTATAAAAAATGCAAATAGGAGAAAAAATGATTGGAGTGAAGTCTTATAAATTTAAGACGAAGCCCCCCGACTTGATATCCAAGTTTAAGTAAGGATGGATCAGCCAATCGGTGACGCTGCATTACCACTTAGTTTATCCTACGAATAAGTACACCCTCGTGTAACTTGTGCGCCGCTTTTGTTACCCCTCAATATATAATATGTTTTTATTTATGCTCCTTCTCAGAGTGATCAAAGAAGACTGGCACGACTTTGTAAAATACATGAGCGACTTAAGGAACATGTGTGAAGACCCACTCCAAATGAGTGCCCATTGTACAGATATACATGATGAAGATCATATTATTACTGTGAATAAAAAGGCTATTTATGAAAATATACATGATGTAATGAAAATTAAAGAGTGGAACAATGACATAGAATTTGACGACCATCCTATCTGTAAAGATTCCTCTTCTGATTCATGTAGCCATTCGGAGGAGTCTGGTAGCGTTTGTAATTTTAACAAGTATAAAATAATTCACAACAACATATATTCCAATAACGCCAATTTGAAGAGGCCAAAAATTCGTGCGAATTACAGAAGTATATGTATACCAAGTGAAAAGCGCGAAGTTAAAGTGGAGAAAAAAGAATATAGCCATGAAATATGCTATAAAAGAAGAACAACAAGAAAAAATATTCTTAACAGTTCTTGTGACAATGACGAATTGAATAACAGGAACAGTGAATTAGAAAAAAATGATCCAGTTGTTCCAAATGAGCAGTGGGATCTCTATCGTAAAAACATTTTTTCTAAGTCTTTAACGAAGTTAAGAAAGAACAAATTTGACCAAAAAAGTAAAAGTTCGCCATATGTATCCTACCCGAATGAGTACGATTATACACACGGTTCGAAAGAATATGATGTCTCTTATGACCAAAATGAATATGACCTAGAGTTAAAAGATTTTGTCGATAATAAGGAAAGTCGGGAGTATAAGTTGCGCAAGTTTGCATATAAAAAAAAATTGGACAATGGGAAGAGGGACAAGAGGAGGAGACGGCAATATTTTAATAATGATGAGTTTTCTCCAAGTAACAGCCTTAGTAATTTATCTGTTCAAGATAATATTAGTGCATATGATGTGTCGAATCAGAATAACATTTTTGTTAAGAGAAATAATAAATACGAGGTGTACTCAAATGCAGTGAATAATTCGTATAAATATAACTCCCACAAGGTGAGTAGATATTTTAAAAGGAATGCCAAATTTGACGAAGCGGTACAAAATAACTCACACATTGACGGATCGTATGCATATAATTTTGCCTATATGGATAAAAACGATAGATCAGGTGACTCTACTCCAGTGGAAGGGGCGCACGGAACTATCATGAATTTAGACGAGGAAATAAGAAACTACAATATTCGCCTTCATGAGTGAGCGCAATTTAGCAAGTTCGCTTTTGTTAAAAAAATAAACAAATGGGGTCGAACCAAATTGGATCGAACCGAATTGGGAGGAAGTTCACTGCTTGGGTGAAGCACCCTTGTTTGTTCGTACATATGTATACCTGTACATGTGCAAAGAATAGGTGCGCCATGCTGGTACAGTGGGGTAGGCTTTCCCTTTTTTCTTACCACAAGAGTGTAAAACAAATTTTATGAATTGTGCAGAAAATATAGGGAAGAGATATAACAAATTAAGGGGGGCAAAAAAAATAGGAAGATACAGAAAAAAGTGCAACAAGCGTACATTCGCAGCATGCGACAAAAACGCTTCTTAAACGATTGTGGTGTGGTGTGGTGGTGGTTGGGCATAAATCTGCAAAGGGGGAAAAACAAATCGCAGTTGCCCACAAAAAGGAGTCACTCCTTCGTGAGAATAATGTTGCAAATTTTGTTGGTGCCCATTTTAATGTGGTGTAAAAAATTTGCTAAAATTTTGCCAATAGGTCGCGTAACAGGGTTGGCTTCCATTCGTGATTTTCATAAAGGTATATAATATTGTTGCTAATATATATGGAAAAATTGTTAATCGAATAGACTACATTTCCGTTTATTTTACGATCATTTTTTTGCAAAAATAGGATATCATTTTGTACGCAATATGTTTCTATATAATTCTTTACGTTCATATTTTCGTCCTCTTGCGAGTTTCTTCTATATTCTTTTACATCATCTTCTATTTTGTTCATCAAGTGGACATATTTTTTCGGCGCGAATACATAGCTGCTTTTCGATTCATCTCTCATGTGATTTTTTCGTACATTGAGTTTATAATTTAATTCAAATACCTTATTAATTCTCTGCGGAACAGCGTAAAGAGGAACTGGAATTTTTATATCCTTATATAAGTAATAGTAATTTACATTATCATCTGAACAAATTTTACTTTTATCAAAGTCTAGCACCATTTCGACGGGGAAGGTAACAATTTTCTCTTGCAGTAGGTACGTTTTTATGACGTTTAATATGCTGAACATGATGTTTTTTATGGAATTATCCTTCATTAAATTATTTTCAAAAACGTCTTTCACCTTCTTAAATGTTTCGTAAATTTCTTTTTTTTTATTTGTTAGTATTAGCTTTTTTTGTTCCTCGCTTTGGGCGTCTTCCTCTGAAGCGATGGGAGCTTCCATTTTGTGCACACTATTTGTTGGTTCATTTTTTTGTACATATGACGCGTTCAGCTGTCTCAGATAATCACATACATGCTTTGAAAAATTATAAAAAAAATAAACTTTAAAGATGAGAAAGACGATTGTGTCGTCTACGCACTTGTTTAGTATCATAACTTTACGAAGGCGTTGAACAAAATTGTCGTTCACAAAATCTATGTCAATTAATTCGTAAATTATCCTTTTTACAACAGTTTCGAAAATTTCCTTTTTGTACATATTTTCCATAAGTGCTAATTTGATGAGTTCTATATAATTTTCTGACAGATCAAATTTTTGCAAATACGGAAATATAGAATGTGTGTAATATCTGGATAAGCTGGAGCCAATGTCAAACTGTCTATTAATATCAAACATAATTGATAGTTTGTTTTGTACGTCTTGCAGAGTGTGCTCCTCTATTTCGCCATTTTCGATGTTTTCCACGTTGCACATTATTCTTTTTTCAATAAAAAGCGTTAATATATTTTTATAATACCTTATATTGATGGCGTCCTTAAAAAGTTTTATATGATTGTAAATTTCTGCAGAATCTTTTCTACACAATGCGGGGCACACATATGTGTAGTATATTATGTTGTCAAATTGTTTTTCAATTTCTCGATATTCCATCATGCTGTTTTGCTCCGCTCCCATTAGAACAATTTTTTTTAAGCATATTATATATTTTATATCATTTTGGTTAAACATGGGTTGGTTGTTTTGGCTGCTCGCGTCAAGTGGGGGCTGTTCACTGGGGGAAGGTCCTTCATCCTTTGCGGTCGGTATATTTTGCGTTGCTTCTCTGTGCGCATCGCCATGTTGGGAGTTCTCCAAACTTTCCAAACTTTTTGAACTTTCCGCATTTAAATTTTTTTTGGAATTTCCCCCAATTGCCGTGCTTACTTCTTCAACGTCCTTGTCATGACAGAGAGACTGCTTCTTTATTCGTTCCTTGTTATTGTGAAAATAAATGCGAAGAAACTCCAGGAGAAACCGCGACACGCGGATGTTCAGATAAAAGAACTGCGAGTTTTCGTAAATAAAAAACACAGAGGTGTAGAGGTCACTCAAGAGCAACGGGTACTTTCCCTTTTCAATTTCGATATTTTTAATGTTTATTAAATCGAATATGTGTTGTAAGTCATCCATCGTTTTGTATGTTCCAATGTCATGTGAAGATGCATCGCCTCGTCTTGGGGCACTTTTGAAGTATCCGTTTTGGCATAATAGCTTATAATTACTTATTAATAAATTATTTAGCTTTTCTTCAAAGGTGAGGGGGTTACCAGAGTTGAGGTCGGAATATGCTTTGATTCCCCCTTTGTCTGCCTCCTCTTCACTAAATGGGTTAGTTAAATGACTGGGTTGGATATTTATCAATTTCGTGATTCTTCCCCCTTTGGGGGAGTCACACAGGGACTCATTACCACCTAGGTGTGCATCCCCATCGGCATAATGCTCAGGATGATGATGAGCAAAATCATCTGCTCTGTTACCACTATTAGCTTCCTCTATTTGAAGGTCATCACGTTTAACCTTAAAAAGGTATTCATTAAACGTTGCATTGTTAAAGAGAGAGGGGTAGGCCAGCGTGGTGTGAAAATTTAGCAAGTACTTAAACGTTAGGACGTTTTTTAAAATTAAAACGTGCATTTTGTAAATATCGCTCTGGAAACGAGAACTTTGATAATTCCTTAATTTAGTTTCAACCTCCTGTTGCTTTTTTACAACATCGCAATATTGGAACATGATATTTTTAATATAATCAATGAGGATGTTTTGCGCGTTTAGTAAATTACTAGCTTGTTCGTCATCGGATTCATGTCCATCACGGTGTAATTGAAAATTTGAATTAATATAGGCGTTGTATTTTAACTGTGTCTTAACCCAATTTTTTGTCTTCTTAAAGCTCCAGAACTTGTTATACTTATGCTTTTTTTTCCACAAGTTTTTATTATACAATTGTTCATTAAAAATGTCAATATAACTTTCCTGTGTGTATAGGTCAATATCAGAACTGGAATCATTCGAATTTTCTTGTGGCTTCTCTTCTAAAAAGGTTACATGCTTTTTTTGAAGTTCTATAGGAGCAATGTTCGTCTTTATTTTGTTCCCAATGCCATCCTGATAACCCATTTTCCTTAAAATTTTAAACCCTAATCCATATATTTCAAAAAACTTTTTGTCCTTTTCTTGGAGTTGCTTCAAGTTATACTTTTTTAAATTACTTTTTATAGAATCATTTTCATCCTTCTTTTTGTCAAAATTGAAATCAAAGGTGAAATGTTTAAAGACATCGTACTTGTCGTAGTCATCTGAATCATCGTCACTGAAGGTGGAGTTCAATTTATTTGTGTCCTGTTTTTCTGATGGTATATCCTTTCTATTGTTCAGGAAACCGCCACTAACGAATTGCACTGGTTTCAAATACTCTTGCGGGTCTACATTTTTGGAAAAGCCTCCTCTTCCATCATGTTTGCCTTTGGAACGTTTTGACTTTTTTTTTTTTTTTTTTGGGTCCTTATTTTTTACCTTTCTGAATTGCGATCCTTTATTGGAGAAGTTCATGGTTTTGGTCACTTCTTTGCGTTCCCTACTTATGCCGCGTGTTCATCCCTTTTGAGTTGTGTTAATGGTTCGCGGGATTGCTATCGTAGGGGAATAAACGGCTTGCGCAGATGTATGCACATGGTATTATGTAGGTATGCATATGTGGCTATTTACAACTATTGTACAGTGTCCTTGCAAATTTATGCTTCAAAATTTGCGCTTACAAGTGATTTTACGCGGTGAATAATTCGAGTTCTTCCGCGGATTTAAATTGCTCACGTGATGGGGTTTTTTTTGCAATTGAATTTTTGCGCAAGTGTTCATTTAAGTAGCATTAAAAATGGGAGAACCATAAATTAAATGTGAGAAAATATTTCCAAGTCCCACGTGGATTTTTTTTTTCCATCACTATTTTACGTTGCATTCATTTTTTCATTATACAGACGTTTAAAAAATTGCAGTCACGGTGATGAAATTTCTGTTGGCGCCTAAGTCCCTTTAATTATTTTTTCCATTTTCAAAATTTTCATAATTTTTTCAAACATTTTTCCATGTTCTGAAATGGATAATTTGAGGAAGCAGTGCGTATGTGCGTGCGTGCGTATCGGCATATTTTGACGCCACAATTTGAACGCTATATTTTTTACACAATTGTGTTAAATTGTGTTCCCTGCAACACTTCATTACGGTTTTTATCACATTTTAATGACATAAGAGCAAATTTGCTTTTTCGGCTTGCTTCTCCGTGGCAAAACTTATATGTCAAAAATGTTTTTTCTTTACACCTCTTTGCATTTTAATTCCTCACAATTTTTCATCCAACAGGTGTGTTACATATGTAAAATAAAACAGCGGGAACTACATTGCCAGGGGAGGCCCCCAGCAGCTTATGGAATATAAGATGTCGGTGCAGATATTATAAAAAATTTCCTTTAAATTATGGGTAAAATTGCAAATTCGTTGTAATATTTTGGAACACTCTCTCTATATTGCGTAGGATACATCAAGGCATGGATAAAATTTTAACTGTGTAGTTGCACCGTATTATATTGGAAAGGATAGCCTTATAAAAGTTCTTTGCAAGCGATTCGAATATGCTACTTGGCACGAATAAGAAATATGTATTGCGAATTTTTTCGGTATAAGCGGAATTTCCTGTTTCCCCTAAATGTTGTACCAAATTATGGAACCATTTGCAAAATTTTTGCATCCGCTTTAAGAGGATTCTTTAACATTTTGAAAGAATATAAAGTGTACCTTTGTGAATAAAGAATTTTGCTCTTAAAACATCACCCACCTTTGGTTCAAATTTATTCATTTAAACGTTTAACGGTGTGGAGGAAAAAAGAAAAGGGGCCTATTACATAAATGCATAACGCATTATTTGCCATAACATTGCAGCGTAATTGTTGCATTTTCTCCACATTCGTCTTTTATTTTAGACAGTATAAAAATTGCAAAGGTCGAGTCTAAAATAGGCTGTTATATAGGATTGTTACGCACAGTGCAAAGGTTCACGCCTCCTTCTGCCCGTATAAGCACAATTGTAAATGGCCACATGCATCATTATTATGTACACGTAGGATGACTAATTAATCACGCATTGTCCACATTTATGTAGGAGGAAGGTGCACCTAGGAATGATGCAGATGGTACACTTATTGTAGGGATACATATGGATATGCGTAATTCGAAATTTTATCAACACGTATGATGTTTTTGCTTTTTCATTATTTTTTTCATATTTATGGGTATATATGAACACATCTGCTGCGGGTACTGCTTACTTTTTGAGCCTTTGAAATTGTATGGTTCGGAGGATGGGGTTGACAGCATATAATTTGCGCGCTGAACTTAGGAAAAATATTAGTTACATTTTTACCGAAGCAGGAAATATGAGAATACCTCTTTAAAAAAGTTTTTACAATAAAGTGCCATTTGCGAAGCAGAGAAAATAAGACCGATAAAAGAAAATAAAAGTATACATTCGTAAAAAAAAAAAAAGAAAAATGGTTACACTAAATGTTACGAATAGGAAATATTGGCAACATTTTATCCAAGCACGTGTGCACTTGAATAACATTAGAATTATTCCCTATTAAATAATAAATTTCTGCATAAATGGTAGTGATATTTGTGCGAAGATTTTTCCTTTTGTAATACAGTATTGGCGCATTATTCGTTTATTAAGGGGTAAACACATGTACATCTTGCTCAAAATGGAAATATGAGCATTCGTTAAGGGTTTTTTTTTATTAATATTTTCTAAAGAGAATATAAACTGCACACCACAGCTCATGTATTATTTTAATTTTTACAAATTATTTTTATTGTGGGCTGCACAAAAGTACCATTTGTGCGAGATAAAATCATCCAAATGGAGTTTCCCCTTAAAAAAGTAGAGTCTAAATATATTACTTACTATATATATGCTATAACGAGAACGCAGTAATTATGGATACAACCCCAGGCTGACAAGTTTTGCGGATTTCTATTTGAAAAAGTACCTTAAGTAGTAATTATCAGTGTCAGGATTGATTGCAGATAGAGGCGTTTACTTTTCACGTGCGCTCACGGAAATCGAAATAAATATGAGAACTTTCTGTCATATTACAATTTAGTTTTCATATATAAAGGAATAAATAAATTCATAAATTAATATTTTGGATAATGCGGATGATCAAATATTGTCAAAGTGGTAATTAAAAGAAACTTAGGGAAGATGAAAAAAAAAATTATTTTACATATATATAATATATAATTTTTTTACCCCCCCATTGAGACAACATTTTTTTTTTACATATCCTTTTACATGTGAGGAATGTATACAATGATATTTGATGCATAAAAGTATGAAATAAATATATTAATGAAATGACTCTACTCGTATTTAATTATGTTTGTATGGGCAAATAAAATATATGCTGTTACGAGATTGTGCACTGTTAATGATATTAATATCATACATAGCATTATTGGGACCATTTTTTTTATGGTGCTTTATCACCGTCACGTTATGCACTTAAATATTAATAATAACGCAAAAAATGTAATGCTTAAATAATAAAAAATAGGATGCACTGCGAATGAGAAGGGTGAGGGGGGGTACATGATGTAAAACATTAAAAGTATCTATCAAAAGATAAATAACCATTCCTTCTGGTCCTTATTTAATTTCACTAAGTGCATCATATTATTTTTCGTAGGACCAAAATTGTTATCCGTAATAAATGACCAACATTAGGCAAAAATCGGTACAACGAAATGAATAAGGAAAAAAAAAAAAAGCAAAAAAAAATTTGCCATTTTGAAGTAAGAAAAAAAAAAGTGCATTTTTAATTGTACTTTTATCTCTTAATAAGCAAAATGAAGCAAATTTCTGGAATCCTTAAATTACAAAAATTCGGTTTGTAAACTTTTCTTCTAGGGTTTCATTTTTCTTGTACTTCTTTTGAAGTGCATTTCTACATTTAATTTTTTTTGCTTTTTAATTTTATTCCTTATTTTAATTACTGGTTTTAATTATTTATCTTTTTATAATGTAGACCAAATATTGCTTGGGGTTTTCATTATAGGGATGAAAAGTTCCTAGCAATCATAAAAAAAAATAATTTTGCAATAAATAATCATAATTTATTGTAAAATTTCCAAAATGCTAATCTGTTCAATTGTATGCTATACAATTTATTGTATTACTATATGCATCATGCTGAAGTAAGGAATTTTACTTGCAAGAAATTATTACAGGAATGATTGTGCGCTTCCCCAAGTGTGCAGTTCTTCTTGAAGTAACTTCAAATGTAGGTATTATTACTCTTACGATTTCGGTAGGTGCAAAAATTCCTATCATAAAGTTATATTTAAACATAACTGAATGATTTAGGAAAATGACATAGTAAAACATCAGCTGTAAATTGTTAATATGTATTATTATTCTGAACCAATAGTAATTAATATTAATAAAAGAATTTAACGACACATTTATATTGCGAAGGGAACAATTACTTGATAGGCATTTGCTTGTTGCGAATGTATTTTCACGTGTTGTCCTTACGGCTTTATAAATAGTAACCTGGTTGATCTTGCCAGTAGTCATATGCTTGTCTCAAAGATTAAGCCATGCAAGTGAAAGTATATGCATATTTTATATGTAGAAACTGCGAACGGCTCATTAAAACAGTTATAATCTACTTGACATTTTCTATATAAGGATAACTACGGAAAAGCTGTAGCTAATACTTGCTTTAGCGCTCTCGACTTCGCGTCTTTGAGTGTGTACTTGTTAAGCCTTATAAGAAAAAAGTTATTAACTTAAGGAATTATAACAAAGAAGTAACACGTAATGGATTTATCCATTTTTAGTGTGTATCAATCGAGTTTCTGACCTATCAGCTTTTGATGTTAGGGTATTGGCCTAACATGGCTATGACGGGTAACGGGGAATTAGAGTTCGATTCCGGAGAGGGAGCCTGAGAAATAGCTACCACATCTAAGGAAGGCAGCAGGCGCGTAAATTACCCAATTCTAAAGAAGAGAGGTAGTGACAAGAAATAACAATACAAGGCCAATCTGGCTTTGTAATTGGAATGATGGGAATTTAAAACCTTCCCAAAATACAATTGGAGGGCAAGTCTGGTGCCAGCAGCCGCGGTAATTCCAGCTCCAATAGCGTATATTAAAATTGTTGCAGTTAAAACGCTCGTAGTTGAATTTCAAAGGATCGATATTTTAAGTAACGCTTTTAGCTTAAATCCACATAACAGACACTTCGTGTCGACTTTGTGCGCATTTTCGCTATTATGTGTTCTTTTAATTAAAATGATTCTTTTTAAATCTCTAATATTTGCTTCGGCATTTTTGGGGATTTGTTACTTTGAGTAAATTAGAGTGTTCAAAGCAAACAGATATAGCATTTGTGCGTTTGAATACTACAGCATGGAATAACAAAATTGAACAAGTCAAAATTTTTGTTCTTTTTTCTTATTTTGGCTTAGTTACGATTAATAGGAGTAGCTTGGGGGCATTTGTATTCAGATGTCAGAGGTGAAATTCTTAGATTTTCTGGAGACAAACAACTGCGAAAGCATTTGCCTAAAATACTTCCATTAATCAAGAACGAAAGTTAAGGGAGTGAAGACGATCAGATACCGTCGTAATCTTAACCATAAACTATGCCGACTAGGCTTTGGATGAAAGATTTTAAAATAAGAGTTTTCCTTTCCCTTCGGGGTTAGGACTCTTAGATTGCTTCCTTCAGTGCCTTATGAGAAATCAAAGTCTTTGGGTTCTGGGGCGAGTATTCGCGCAAGCGAGAAAGTTAAAAGAATTGACGGAAGGGCACCACCAGGCGTGGAGCTTGCGGCTTAATTTGACTCAACACGGGAAAACTCACTAGTTTAAGACAAGAGTAGGATTGACAGATTAATAGCTCTTTCTTGATTTCTTGGATGGTGATGCATGGCCGTTTTTAGTTCGTGAATATGATTTGTCTGGTTAATTCCGATAACGAACGAGATCTTAACCTGCTAATTAGCGGCAAATACGATATATTCTTCTGTGGAATTGAATATGGTGGATTTGCTAAATTTTGAAGAAAATATTGGAATTACTAACCGTTTTTCCTTTCCCTTTTCTACTTAATTTACTTATCCTACTATTTCTTTTTCGCATTTGAATGTATTTGCTTGATTGTAAAGCTTCTTAGAGGAACGATGTGTGTCTAACACAAGGAAGTTTAAGGCAACAACAGGTCTGTGATGTCCTTAGATGAACTAGGCTGCACGCGTGCTACACTGATATGTATAACGAGTTACTAAAATTACGTTTTGCGCTTGCGCATTTCGTACTTTTCCTCCACTGAAAAGTGTAGGTAATCTTTATCAGTACATATCGTGATGGGGATAGATTATTGCAATTATTAATCTTGAACGAGGAATGCCTAGTAAGCATGATTCATCAGATTGTGCTGACTACGTCCCTGCCCTTTGTACACACCGCCCGTCGCTCCTACCGATTGAAAGATATGATGAATTGTTTGGACAAGAGAAAAGGGGATTATATCTTCTTTTTTCTGGAAAAACCGTAAATCCTATCTTTTAAAGGAAGGAGAAGTCGTAACAAGGTTTCCGTAGGTGAACCTGCGGAAGGATCATTATTGATGAACGATGCGATGTGCTGCTGCTTATTCCATGTTGTCGTCGTAATGACGATGATATTGGGTTAGGTAGTGCACATTTGCAACAGATTTTCTGCGTAATCGGAGGTAATGCAGTGAAATGAATTTTGGTGATTTTATTTGGTTATTGATATTCATGTGAATATTTATAACTAGGTAAAATGGCTGTTATTCATTTTATTGCGGTTATTTTCGATTACGCAGAGAATCCCAACAATTATAACTAATCAACTTTTTGCATATATAACTGTGTTATTATTGCATTTTCCTAATTCTTATTGTGTTACGTGCTGCATTTCTTACAATTATTTGCTAGTTAATAAACGGAAGAAGAGCAAGAAGAGGAGGTTATACAACAAGGAAGAATCACTTCCTCCATGTCGTGTTTCCTTTATGTTGCGTAATTCCCGGTTAATTAGCACAGTCTTAACGATGGATGTCTTGGTTCCTACAGCGATGAAGGCCGCAGCGAAATGCGATACGCAATGAAAATTGCAGTGACTGTGAATCATCTGAATGCTGAATGTAAACTACACCAATTCTTCGTATGGGGAATAATGGTACTCCTTCATAAAAACTGAGACGTGGACCAGCCTAATACAAAAATACATATCCTCTGATTCCGCAGTGGTGTCAGAGTGAAGAGAAGGTGATTTTTAGGAAGCTTACCTAGGATTGGTTTCGGTCGATCTTAGCGAATGTCCTAAAATTCGCAGTGTGGTTCTGTGGGTGCCTTAGATAAGCAGCTGCGGGATTTACATTAAAACTTCTCGTCTACTTTAAAATGCGTGTACCAATACATGTGCACGTGACGTATTTTCGTTGGCTAACACAACCTTGTAACGGGGCATGTTTCTTCTGGAAATGTGTACTGTTGCATGACACGTTTTATAGTTGTATGTAAGGAGGGCAAATCCGCCGAATTTAAGCATATAATTAAGCGGAAGAAAAGAAAATAACAATGATTCCTTTAGTAACGGCGAGTGAACAAGGAATAGCTCAAAAAGGAAAATCCCATGGTTTGTGCAAGCTTACTTTGGGAATTGTCATGTTGAGTAATATTTCCGATGAATGATTTAGCAATTAAAGCGAAGTGAGCAGGAAAGCTCTTCCTTAGAGGGTGAAAGGCCCGTAGTTTTATTTTGCTGACCATTTTTTGGAATTTTACTTGTAGAGTCGTGTTCTTTGAGATTGGAGCACAAATGAGTGTGATGCATTTCACATAAAGCTAAATATGTGTAGGAGACCGATAGCAAACAAGTACCGTGAGGGAAAGATGAAATAGTACTCAGGAATGAGCCATTAAATAGTACCTGAAATCGTTAAGATGGAACGGATTAAGAGAGAAAAAAAGTAAAGTGGGAAAATGGGGTTCTCCGGAATTTCATTGCTTCTGCTTTATTAAAAGGAACATCAGCGAACTAGGATAATTAAGATAAAACAATTCACTGAAGCGGTTGGGAATTTTATTCTCTGCTCTTCACTTAGTCCCCACTCTAACGTCGGGACAACTGGTTTTGTAACCACCTGTTCAAAAGGGGAATTATCTTATTTGCTGAGGAAAATCAAAATTGCATTAATTTCATTTTGCAGTTTGAGTTGTTTCTACAAAGTACTTTCTTAACCCACTCGTCTTGAAACACGGACCAAGGAGTCTAGCAAATGTGCAAGTGTGCATGAGACATTAACCATTACACGTGAATACGTTTTCTGTACGCACAATTAATGTAATATGTTTAATTATTGTAGAACCG